>NW_019726300.1:55973-88126 GCF_002891405.2 Cryptotermes secundus
TTGTGGCGTGCTTTGTGTGTCACGCTACAAATAAATTCCTGTGGGTCTCAGATTCTGTAGAACCTTTATTGTTCTTCACTTATACACTCACGCGCTTTACAATTGTCATCACTTGCAGTGTTACAATTACTGCTTACAATATCTCGGCTGATACTGGACTGTCTTCTCTGGCGGTTGTTCTAAGACTGACTGTGCGAATGCATTCAACCCCGCTATATAACCTTGGTCGCTGCTATGCAACGAACCCTCTGTTATAACCATGGAGACTCCTGTTAGAACTACAATGGAGCGATTGTTGTTTCCTATGCAACGGTCTATTCTAGCGTTTCCATAGAAGTGACTCTTCTGGATTCCAGACACGTTACAATATATATATATATATATATAACATTTGACCAGCTTGGGGTGCTGCTTTCGCCATATATATAACATGCGGTCGTTAAAGGTTAACACAAAATTTTGCATTCACTCTCTGTTCCATAGTACTCTCCATTTTCATGTCTGGACAAAGTTTCATGACACAGTGATCTAATGATCTACTATTCAGTGAATACTGAACACAGCTTATCCACACTTTCCATATGAGCTCTGTCTTCTTGTGTTGCCTAACATTCCAGGTAACAGCATTGCCAGATCTCCCAGCGTGAAATTAAAAGGAGTCTTGAAGCTTATTTCCTCGACCTTGTATGTTGTTCTTAATGAACAGATTGGTATTTGTTTCTGTCCGTGTCTAATGGCTGTGTTTGGTTACAGGTTTTGAAGAAATATGGGAAAGATGTTGGACTGCATGTGAAAGCAGTGAGGTCATACAGTCAGCAGCTGTTTCTGGCTTTGAAATTATTAAAGAAGGCTAATATTCTTCATGCTGACATCAAGCCCGATAACATTTTGGTTAGTATTCATGTATACTCTCCTCACAGGGATAAATTTATATATCTCATTTGCCTTGATATTCGTTTTTTGAGGTGTAAGTCCATTTCTGCATAGTGTTTCAATGTTTTCCAGCATAACTGTACATGTAGCACAGTTTCTTGTAGTTTTGAAATTGATAGCACTGGGGGAGGGGGTTGTATAATGTGTCAAGGTGAGGAGTTGGTAAGATGAAGGTAAAGCTATCCCTGTAACAGGTCGTGGAGGCCATTGGATTATGAGACGTCAAGGCTCACACATTTTGTAAACAGTCGGCTCACAGATGGTGGTGAGATTTTCAGCCTTACACACCAGCCGTACACCCTTTACCCCCATAAAGATTCGTGGTATTAATTTCTGTTATAGGCTGACTCGACCCAAGGGCGATAGTGTGGCTGGAAGGATTAGGTCAGTTGAAAAATCCAATGACTTCATTGAGAATTGAACCTGTGACCTTCTGGCTTGTAGCATAGTGCCTTAATCATCTATGTTACTGCTTTCTAAACCAAAGATTTTGGATCGAGTTGGTAGTTTTATTGACAATTGCAGCTTGTGTGCAGGCAACAACTGCTGCCTCTTTCTGCTGGTTTCTTTGAATGTTGTTATTCACCATATTAGTAAATATATAAAATAAAAGTCATTAATCTTAATTAGTTATACATTTTACGTGGTGGTATCCAAAAGTTCCCAAAATATATTAATAAAAACTATACATCTTACCCAGATCTTATTCTGCACCATCACGTTCAAAGTGAGCGCATACGCCAATCCTCGCATTTCTGCCACTTTTGAAATGCATCCTAGAAGTCTTTCTTTGTTAGGGTGTTTAGTACCGTCTGCGTTTCCGCTTGAATTTCCTCAGCTGTATCAAATCTTCGGCCCTTCAACTTGATTTTCATCTTGGGGAAGAGAAAGAAGTCGCATGGAGATAAGTCTGGCGAGTACGGTGGGTGGGGAACAACTGCCATCTTGTTTTTAGCCAAAACTTCCTGCACAATGTAAGCTGTATGTGGTCGTGTGTTGTCATGGTAGAGTACCCAGTTGTTCGTGCGCCACTTCTCTGGATGTTTTCTCTTCATGTCCTCCCTCAGACACCTTAGAACATCGCGATAGAAGTCTTTATTGACTGTCTGACTAGGAGGGATGAACTGCTTATGAACAATCCTGTCAATATCAAAAAAACAGATCAACATGAACTAAATGTTGCTCTTGACTTGTCGAACTTCTTTTGGCCAAGGTGAAGAAGGCTCTTCCATTGCGACGATTGCTGCTTGCTTTCGGGGTCGTACCTATAAACCCAACTTTTGTCTCCAGTAACAACTTTCGAAAGAAAATTTGGATCCTCTTGAAGCTGTTGTTGAAGTTCCCTGCAGACTTCCAAGCAATGCTCCTTCTGTTCATTTTGCAGCAGTCGTGGCAGAAACTTTGCCGCAATCCTCCTCATGTTCAGTTCCTCTGACAAAATTCATTGACATGTACGATAACTTAGTCCCAAGGTGTTACAGAGGTCTTGGATGGTCAGTCTATGATCTTGCAGAATCAGATCCTAACTTTCATGACATTTTCTGGTATGGTGCCAGTTGACGGCCGTCCCAAACGATCATCATCACCAGTTGATGTTTGGCCATTTTTGAAATGCTTATACCAGTCGTAAGGTTGTGTCTGGCCTAAACTGTTGTCACTAAAAGCTTGCTTCAACATTTGGTGCGTATCTGCAGTGGTTTTTCCAAGTTTAAAACAAAACTTTATACAGACACGCTGCTCTCTCAGGTCAGTCATTGCAAAACCGCAAACTCACGGAAACACAACAATGGAAATATGTTCACCAACAATAAACCCTGCCACTCACCTCAACGCCGCTTTCCACACTGATTCAAGAAGGGTGTGTGGGGAGACAGCTAGCGCTATTTCAATGTGCTCATAACCGTTTGCGCGCAAAATTCAAATTTCAGGAACTTTTTGATAGCACCACGTTTATCATGAATATAATGAAATTTTTTCCCAAATGCATTATTATGGACTTTATTAATTGTTAGAGTGAAGGACTATAATTATACTATATTGTACATAACCTGTTTAAAAAATTATATATGAGGTATTTCTCAGTTATTCTCTATATAGGGAACTTTACACAACATATAATAGTGGTTATTCTGCTCATTTGGGGGCACGCGGTAGCGTAGTTGGTTAAGGTACTATGCTACAAGCCAGAAGGTCGTGGGATTGAATCCCGATGAGGTCACTGGATTTTTCTCAATTGGCCTAATCCTTCCAGTTGCACTGTGGCCCTGGGGTCGACTCAGCCTCTAACAGAAATGAGTACCAGGAATCATCCTGGGGGTAAAGGGTGGCCGGTGCGTAAGGCTGACAACCTTACCGCCATCTATGAGCCGATTGTCTAGAAAATATGGGAACCTCAACGTCTCACAACCCTATGGGCCTCCACACCCTGTTACAGGGATACCTTTACTTTACTTTACTTAATCTGCTCATTTGGTATGATTGCTAACTTTATGTAGACTGACGTGTGTTCCTGATACATGTTTTATTCTTTGAACTGTAGGTCAGTGAGAGTAAACTTGTTCTCAAACTTTGTGATTTTGGTTCTGCATCACATGTGGCTGAAAATGAGATCACCCCATATTTAGTGAGTCGTTTCTACAGAGCCCCAGAAATAAGTAAGTTTGCATAACAGTATGTTGCTTAATTTCAGTGTGTATGTGTTAAGCATTAGCAACTTTATTCAGAGTTTTTCGATAATGGCATGAGACACTGTTCTTTTGGGTTTTGTCCATCATCCCAAACTTGTTTTAGTTACTTTATTTTAAAACCTGGTTGTGTTTCCTTTGTTGGGGAAACAGAAAATCTGCTGTTGGGAATATCCAGAAAGTAAAGATAGAAAGCCCAGAAAATATTTGTGAAGTTTTCTTTTATTCACTTGTAGCACTTATAAAACACACCTTTATTTACTTTTCAAAATAGGCACCATGGATTGCAATGCACTTAGTGAGCCTGGGAATGATATTTTTTATTCCAGCATCCTTGAAATCTCCCACCAGCTCTCTTGGCCATGGAGAACAGTTCTCGACACTTCTGGACTTTGTTGATGAAGTTCTTGATGATAAAACATCTGTCAGCACAAATGCTTTCATCAATTTTTTAGATGATTTCACTGGTGACAACAGATGGCCTTCCACTCCTTATTTAACCGTGAACATCACTTCTCCCCATTTCAATTTGACAATGCCATTTTGCCTGTTCATAACATCTTCGCCGTAAACGGAAACAAGTTGGTGATAAATATCAGCAGCAGTTTCTCCTTTCACGTGAAGAAATCAAATTACTGCACGAACCTTACATTTGGCGGGATTTTGAATCTACACTGCCAGTTTGAAAGCACACTGCGAGCACAGCGTTGCCATGACTGTGGCCAGTGAACTCAGCTGTGTCATACTGTTCCTATCTCACATGGCAGCACTGCCATTTCTGGAAAAAATAATGTCCCTTGCATTCTTACCGGACTTGTATCTTTACTTTCCGGATATCCCTCTTCGGGTAGAGTTGCTCCATGGTTTGAGGAGAGCTCTTTTTAAGTACCGAACAAAGTAGGTAATTTGTTCACTGGATGGAAATGGAGCCAGTTTTTGAAAAGTAGAGGCTTACAAAGAAACTAGGCCAATGGACATAGTCAAAAAGAATAATCTTAATCAGAAATCAACTCCTATTTGTAAAGCAACTAATTCAGTGATCATTGAACTTGTCCTCATCTTAATCTGGTATTTTATGTTTTATATCTTTTCCTTGAAATTGTCAGTCTTACATTTTTTTGCAATTTGATTTTTGTAACTTGACTTGCAGGCATGTTTTGGCTTGGCTAGCCACCTTCAGTTTCTTGTAAATCACAGTTGTTAAATGACTGCCATTTGCATTATGAATCTTACTGTCATGTCATCAGATCATACAAGTGGCACTCAAAGTGACGTCAGCAACTGAATTTACAAAATGTGTTGTGATTAAGTGTGGATGTATAGTTGCAAGACGTAAGCATTATATTGAAGCCTTTGTTTAATGTTTGCTCATTTGTTCATTAAGACGATGTTCTGTACTCCATGTAGGATTTCAGGGTAGGATACCTTACACCATCAGTAAAGTGGCTGTTAAGGTAACATGCTGTTTTCAGTTTTAGGCATTCCATATGATTTTGGTATTGACATGTGGTCAGCGGGTTGCACCATTTATGAATTGTATACTGGGAAAATAATGTTTTCTGGAAAAACCAATAATCAGGTAAGATGATATTGACATTTCATAAAATTTTGTAATAGTGCCTGTGCATAGTATAGTGTTATCTTACATCATATCCAATAGAAATTACATCACAATGTAACCCTGATTTAAGGTTTCGTTGGGGAGTGATGGATTTGAATACTAAATTGAGAAAAATCTTGTATGTGGAGATTTCAACACATTATGGCCATTGAAATTGTATGTTACAGAGCAGAAAATCTTACATTGAGGAGCAGTAATGTAAAAATTAGGGAACAATGAATGATACTTAGAATAGCACAGATTAAAGCACTGCTCTTTTAAATGTCTCCAGTGCCACAACCATCTGATGTACACTATGGGCATTAGATTAAATAATCTTACATTGCAGCCACTATGATCTGTTGTGTGTATATGTTCTTTCAAAAGTTTAGCCTTTTGAATGAAACGCAGGACCTTAATGGGGCCTCATGAAACAGGTTCCCAAGCAATGAAATTTTAATTCAGCCAGGACCTCGCAGTCATAGAAGATGAAATCATATTTGCCGTACTTAAGATTTATTGTACAAAATTTTATTCATTTTACTGGTGTTGATGTGTACATGTTGCAAACACTGCCTGAAATTCTCCTTATTTCTCTTTACAATATATTTTTGCAGCTGTACATTTCAACGTGAACTTGAGCGTCTGTTTGTATTAACTTTCCACTTCATTTCTTTACATCGTGTATAACACTTGAATGTATTTTGCAGGAAGTAGTAGGGGCAGCATTATGAACAGTGACCGCCTAATTGAATAGATTCACTGGAATTTGTCAACTTCAGAACAGTTATTTAGTCAGGCTCAGTATTTTCATTTTTAGTTAAATGGTCAGAATATTTTCTCAAGAGAACAATGTTTTTGTTTGATAAGTTGATATTTTTCAGATATTAAATTCTATGGTAAATAAACTGTATGGGATTTATTTGGAAATAGAAAAATGTATTTTGAAGGATTATATATTTGTTTAATTTTATTCATTCTGGTCTGTCACACTAGTTAATTATTATAAAATGATTTGGCAATAGTGCCTCAGTACACAATGAAAAGAGAAACACTGTCTAGACCTCAGAGGACGCCAAATAACATGGCAATCTCCCATTTTTGCAGAAGAGGCACAGAGACACCAAACCTCAGCATTTCAAGATTTTAAATATTAAGAATATTAATAATTTATTTTTAAATTAAACACCCATTAACTTAATTAAAAATCTTCATACAAAACTATAAACTTATGTACTGTGATATATGTAATAGTAGTTCCTTAACACTTCGCAGACTGGCGATTTAAATATTTAAATCACCCTGGGGACCGGCATTTTTAAACATACTACCCTAACTTGTGCACTGTTTACTTTAAAAATTAATATAAAATCTCCTAATTAATTTTTTGAACTAAAACTTTTGGAGAACACTTACCAATGCTCCTAGAAGTGCTTGAGGGTGTGATATTTTTGGAAACATTCCCCTTTGTGAAGTGGCATTACACAGAACTTGCAGATGTAGACATACTCCTTTTTTTGTGAATTGTGCAAACACGGTATTGCCTAGAAGGATTCTTCCCTTTGGAGTGTTCGCTCTTCACAATTTTCATGAGGGTATTTTTCGGCATATCACTCGAGAGTCGCCCTGGGGGGTCCACATGAGGCCTTCGTGGGGTGGGAGTTATGGGCCCAGTCGTACTAAGTCTTTGTGTGACCCTGGTTCTGCCACCACCATCTGGACTGTAGTCCAGGCCTTTGCCACATTCATCAGAAATGCTTTGTATTTCAATTTTGAATCAGGGTTTAGATTTTTTGCTGTCCCCGCAATGTTACTACGTGCAATGTTATTACCCGCATTATCGTCGGAGCTACTGTCACTTTTACTGTCTGTGGCCACAATTCTTTGTTGTCCCCCGTCACTGTTGCTGTCTGAATGACAATCCATTACTACACGTCTCACAAGGCAGGTCAGCTAGGTCATCGGAGGAGAATTTGTCCTTGATCCATTCTCTCCACTAGCTACTGGCTGATACACACAGCTTGAAGAAAGCAAAGCATTTTCCTTTATAATCGGTTAAGTAAACAGCGAGGTCAAGTTACTGACTGCTAACTAAACATTCCAGAGTCTTATCACGCATCTGCAGGCAGTTGCATGCAATATAGGTGGCGCCAAAGCTATGTATATTGTGTTGCAACTTACCATGTTCTAAAAACATATTAATACGCTACCGGTCCGCCATGTTTAAAAGCGAAAAATGTACGAATGTGTGCGCGGTCAGCAAAGTGTTAACACGTTATTACCTTCTGAAGATATTTTCACAACTGACCGAAACACGTAAAGACACTATGTAAATATATACTGAATCACACTGGACAGTGTTGTCAAATCATTTTATAATTCTATATTTGCTTTATTCTCTGCCTTTGGGGACTAGAATACCATTTTTTTATTTTGATTGTTTTAGAAAATCTGAGAGGTCAGGACTTAATTTATAAATGTTATCTAGATGAATTTCATGCTTCAGAGAATTAAATTGTTGATGTGTGCTTTCAGATGTTGAAATTTTTCATGGACTTAAAAGGGAAGATGCCAAACAAAATTATAAGGAAAGGATCTTTCAAGGAACAACATTTTGACAGCAACTGCAATTTCTTATATCATGAAGTCGATAAAGTAACTGAAAGAGTAAGTGTTTCGCTCTGTGATTTCAGTGGATGCTATCATAAATAGGTTTGTTGTGTGAGCATAAGATTATGATGGCACATTGCACTATCAAAGTGCTGCACGTGCCAGTTGGAAGTAGCACTACTTCTACCAGTAGATACGAGGGTTGGAACTTTAATAGCAGCAACTATTTATTTACACTGATACAAAATAGATGCATGTTTCGAAGTTCTACTGTCCTTCACTGTAGTCACCAGCATTGTGTACAACCCATTGCCAGCGATGTGGAAGTCGTAGGATACCTTTAGCAGCGCCTGTTATGTTGATAGTTGGAATGGAGCGGTCTACTGCCTGAAGAATCTCTGGAACAGTTCTGAAGCGAATGTCAAGAAGTGGTTCCTTCATTTTAGGAATCAAGTCGAAGTCACAAGGACTTAAGTCCGGGGAGTATGGTGGATGGTACAGCACTTCCCAGCCCCATCGATTGAACAAAGCAGCCACAGGTTGTGCTGCATGCAGCTGAGCATTGTCCTGCAAAAGATGGGTGGGTTCTGCAGAAAGTGTCGCTGCTTCTTTCTCAAAGTTGGTCACAGGTTATGTTCAAAAAATGAACAGTAATATTGCCCATTGACAGTCTGCTGTTAGGGATCACTCTCCAGTAACGCGGAAAGAGCATACACTTCTTCTTCACTGACATTAGGACAATCTGGCCGATGCATGTCTGCCACATTTTGGCGTCCCTCATTGAAGGCTTCTATCCTCCTTGCCACTGTTGTGTAAGGCAATGTAGATTCCCCGCAAGCCTCTTGAAGACCTTGATGACACTATCGTGCTGTACGGCCTCTGGAACATTCAGTCTTTAACCAGCTCCGTTGTTCCTCTTTCAAAGACAGTGTGACAACCCTACATTAGACCGCCAGCGAGTTAGTTAGTTAGTTAGTTAGTTAGTTAGTTAGTTAGTTAGTTATTGGAGAGGGTGGGTTTCCCCATGCACTGAGACCTGTATTGGTCCATTGTACTTCCCTCTATGATTTCTACCAGTCTATATCCTACCGGTAGTGGTGCTTACCATCAGTCCCGCCCAGCCAGCGAGACCGGCTCTCATCTATAATGCTTCCCCCATCTACCAGAGGTATTAGAGACTGCTGTTGGGCAGGAAACGTCCGTTAATTTGGCTCAGTGACCTCCTTTGGAGATATGAGGTTCTTTTACGTGCCGTAAAGCTACGACACGGGACCCACGGCTTAAAGTCCCTCCCGGAGGACTTGTTCCCTGAATTTTTGTGCCCTTAAAAATTCGACGACCTCCACCGGGTATTTGAACCCGCGTACTACGAGTCATGAGGTGGGAACGTTACCTCTAGACTACGGAGGCCGCTGACCGCCAGCTAACACGAGGCTCTGTTCTTCTCGTCACCGCGCATGCGCGTGATGTGGGAAGGGAGAGAGCATTTGCTCTGAGGTAAGGTAGGTATGTACCTAACGTGTGGTATAAGCGACATTATTTGGTTCTGTTGCATGGCGTCTGTACAGCAGTGTTGCCACTATTAAAGTTCCAACCCTCGTAAATCCACAGACAGTGGTCTTTATATCAGATTTTGAAGGGTTCTGAAAATGGTGTATAACACTTGGGATTACTGGGTTTTTGGACTTTGTCCAGCGTCTGGTATTCTAAAGAGCAAAACATTTTGGAAACTGGATCTGTTTCCATCTCCTGGTAAAGAGGTGGGAGACACTGCTCTGTTGGGTCCGTTAGAAATAGCCAACCTCAATCACTGGTCCTAGGTTAGCTTTTCCTAACAGGCCCATCAGAGTAGGTGTCCCCAACCCCAACCTGAGGATGGAAACAGATCCAGTTTCTGACACAATATTTTCTTTAGAATACTGTACGATGGACAAAGTCCAGAAACCCAGCAATCCCGAGTAATCTCTGTTGTTAGTTGTTACAGTTTTCATGAACTATGGTTGTTAGAGCTTCTCAGATTCGGTATATTCTTAATGTTGGATGTTTTTGTATTTTGAATAAGGGAAGTAGAGATCCATGTGTTAGTAAATGTGTAACTTTGGTTTAACCATTCAGGATCAATTTCCTACTTTTTGCGCTAGAAATTTCTGTTGTTGGCATCACATCCCAGAAGACCACAGTTTCAATATTAAAAAAAAGAAGTAAATGTATCCCTGTAACATGCTGTGGAGGCCCATAGGGTTGTGTTGAGGTTCCCACATTTTCTAGACAGTCAGCTCATAGATGGCAGTAAGGTTGTTAGCCCTATGTGCTGGCCGCCCTTTACCCCCAAGAATATTCCTGGTACTCATTTCTGTTAGAGGCTGGGTCGACCCCAGGGGTTTTAATATTCACCTTCATGGAAATTGCTGATCTCATTTGCTTTGCTTATTCACTTCAGATCTGAAAGATTTGGTGTGCATTTATACCTCTTCCGGAACATTTAAATAACTACAGTGGCAAAATCCGCCAGTACATTTTTAGTGATGGTATAGCTCACATGAATTTCCACGCATTTTAAACATTTTTTGTTATATTTAAATTTTGTTTTAATACAGTGATTTTGTGATCCACCTGAATGCTATGCTCTTTGGTACACACCCATGAAGAAAGCAATCTTAATGTGTAATCGTGGAGTGTCATTGTTGCAGGAGAAAGTAGTAGTAATGTCAACGTTGAACCCATCCCGAGATCTGCTGTCCGAGCTGATCGGTAACCAGAACCTTCCAGAAGATCAAGCCAGGAAAGTTAATCAGCTCAAGGACCTCCTGGAGAGAATCCTGATGTTGGACTCGTCAAAACGCATTGCAATCAACCAGGCCCTGACACATCCATTTATCCAGGAGAAGATATGATGAGCCGCTGACTTTTGAGAACAAGGGGTTAAAGTTATTGAGAGAGGTAACTAGCCGTCTCGGGAGTGCCTCCAGCGGAAAGCTTAGCTAAGCTAGTTTATAAGATTGCCTTTACTTGCTAGAGAAGAACTGGGGGCCACAAGGTTTACTTTATTCAAAGTTATTTTTCTGTAAAACTTTGAAATATTTATTCCACAAGCAAAAGATCTGCTACATATATATATATATATATATATGAGTTTCTTTTATATCGTAATATAACTTGTGACACGAAGCATGGCTTGCATTTAAAGGAGTGGAGTTCTGACGTATGCTTCGTGCAGAATGTGTCAGTAAGTACATGCAGGACAATATTAATTGTTCATATTATTTTAGTATTTAATTTCATGGTCTTGAGACAAGAAATGCATTCAGTAAGTTCATTAACACTTAAGTGTAAACATTCTACAGAATATATGTTTTATTTGATGATGGAAACTGGTAGTAAACTGTCATTTGGGTGAAAGGCTATAAGGAAGTCATTTAATTGTTTACTGATTCCTTGTTAAATGTCCGATCTTTTAAAATAATAAATAGTAATATCCATGGAACATTTTGGATCTTCTTCAGTACCATTAATTACCCTCTTGACAACCAACCTGTTTAATTTGTTACGTTAATAAGGTGGATGAATGTCTAATGTGGGGTAAAAGTGGAAGTTACGGAAGCTGTAGTACACATTCAGCGAATGGAAAATATCAACATATTCTGCGGGATTATCAGTACTTTTTATGTCCAACACCCACTGCATTATATTGTAAAAAAATGTTGCCAAAACTGGCAAGAGTTTGAGAAGCCATTGTTTTATTCTGGTGTGGAAATAATAACTTCTTATTGCAAAATGTTTTGTTTCATACGCTCAGATTTTTTAACTCTTGTAAGAAGTGTCAGTAGTCCAGTATTCATTCTTCATTGAGTGGTTAGTTTTGTCACATGGTATTTAAGGAGTTGCAAGAATTTCTCTGTATACAGTTCTCCAGTATATCCTTACAACCATCCTTTTGTTCCCATAGGTTTATAGATGGTAGTGGTCACTTGTAAGAATGTGCATAAACAAATTAAAATAATATGCTTATGTTTTCATAAAACAGTAAATTCCCTGTTACCCACTGTGTTTATGGATTGTGGTGTGCTGGTTACATGAATCTGCCAGTTGCATGATGAAAATGCACACAGAAACACAGTAAATGGTGAAAATGACATGTTTTCACTTTAATTCTTACATATGAGTCTTCCTATGTGAGACAACGGATTTGTGGGTGGAAGATTTGAGATATATGTATACTGTAACTAAGTCACAGATTCTGCTAGCGGCCCCTGCATGAGGAAAGTTGATGGGTAGTGCTGTTAGTGGCAGCTGGGAGGATACAGTGTGGTAGGTGAATATTTGCACAGTGCAGGTTTGTTTTTGAATGACTTTATAAAAATGGTAAATTTTCTTTGATATTTTTCCTTGTTGGATGAGAATTCCAGAAGCCTGGATGCGGGATAACAGGGAGTTTACTGTATAATAAAGCATGATAGTGTGTAACATGAACTGATGTTATACCTTCAGGCATGGTGTACCTTTTCTGTTCTGTAGATTCTGCCGTAACTTTGTAGCTGTAAATTCATCTAATGTTTATTTCAAATTGAAGAGAATAGTTTTGACAGTTTTAGTTTCTTACGACTTGTCAATTTTTGAGGAACACCTAAGACTTCTGTTTACTTTCATTTTGTGTCATTACTTGCACAGATTAATGAATATACGTGTATGTGTATATTAGCACCTACGAAGCCTCCGAGCATGTTCAAACAAGTCAAAATATTCAGTAAATCATGGCTGATCATTAAGACCATTAATCCTTTCGCTGCTAATATTGTCACGTGTTGGATGTATAACACGACAAATAACTTCATGCCGTATTGGATATAGCAAATTTTATTTCACACTCGCTCTTAAAATCGCACAGTTTACAATCTCACACTACTCCTATCTGCAGTATTATAACTGACTGGTTGACTGACTCACTGCTGGCTAACTCGTAACTCAACTCAACTCAACTCATAGACTGCTGCCTTGAGAACTGTCTTTGGCAACTGTGTAGTTCCCTTATAAACCCTCACCTGGACAACGGGAAAACAGTTACGTGATAGGCACCACTGTTGTCTGACGCCGTGTTTGCCGACAGCCTAGCAACACTGTCGGGAGTTGTTTACTGCTGAGTAGCAACGGTGGCATCCCGTGTTACATCACCGCTGGGGAGGGAGGGGGTGTCCTCCATAGTGCAACACATCACACTGCTCCCTCCGTTCGTCCCGAATATCCTAACGGTGCACTCCCGTTCCTTTTCTGTGTCTCCTGTTATTTCAGCTACTTGCAGTGACTATTCTCCTTCCGTTACAACCACTCTCCTCTTAAGACCAGCTCATCTCGAGCGGTTTCCTGCTAAGTTGCCAGAAGATCCAGTTGTGTCACACTCGTTCGTCGCACATTCACTCTTACTTGGGAGGCCGGTTCTTCTACATTACTGGTTCCTCCTCTACTTGAGGTCTCTTTTTCCGTTTTGGAGGGGGTTGTCCCCTCCACAAAGTCCAATCCACGATTCTCCGCATCCTGCTGGAAGTCTTGGGCATTCGTTTAAGTGTTTTTCGGACCGTATATCTCATATAAGGTTGTCCTTGGTGTTCCTTCGCTTCCCAGAAAAGCTCAATCTTCCGGGCTCCACTTCCAGATGCCGTCCGTGGTTGTCCTCTTCCTCCCATGTAGTGCCCCCTTGCCGTGTTCCTTTGTTCCTTCATGGTGCATCTGTAAATTCTTCTGGAGTGGCCCTACTCTCTGGGTTGCTCGCTGAATCATGGCCCTGGTGCGGTTTCTCCTAACGACATTTACCTTCTGCCGTTCCATTTTCGCACAGCGGGTCGTTCCCTCTGCGGGCTACGGCCAACTTCTTCTGGGGTCCACAATTATCCCATGTCAAATTCTTCATATTTCGTCGCTTGTTTTGGTCCCTATGCTTTTTCTGCTTCGGTTCTCCAACTGGAATTACTTCGGCGTCTTGTAGGGGTACCTCTCGTAGTTCTGCCGCCTCAGGTTTCCTGTCCACTGAGGCTGGCTCTTCTTCTTCTGGACGTGCCTCCATTTCTCAGCAGGCCATCGTCTCTTTGACCAGTATTGCAATGAGGACCTCCTCTTGTTGTGCCATCCTTGCTTGGGTTGCTCTTGTTTCTGCATCCAACTTTTCTCTCCAGGCCCTCATCTCTTTTAGTATATCCTCTTTGTCTTTCTTCCTATTTGCCTCCATTTCTTTCTTCTCGGTTTTCCTATCGGCCTCTTCCTTTTCTTGGTTGGCGAGTAATTTTGCCAGCATGTCGATTATTTGCTGCATATCTTGTTTCTTCATCTTGTAACAGTAACTTAAGGCGTGTTTAAGTTCGCATCCCACTTCTGACATCAAATTGTCACATGTTGGGTATGTAACGCGACAAAGAACTTCACGCCATATTGGATATAGCGAATTTTATTTCACACTCGCTCTTAAAATCACACAGTTTACGATCTCACAACTACTGCTGTCTGCAGTATTATAACTGACTGGTTGACTGACTCACTGCTGGCTAACTTGTAACTCAACTGAACTCATAGGCTGCTGCCTTGAGAACCATCTTCGGTGGCTGTGTAGTTCCCTTATAAACCCTCAGCCCGACAACAGGAAAACAGTTACATAATAGGTACCAGTGTTGTCTGACGCCATGTTTGCCAACAGCCTAGCAACACTGTCAGGAGTTGTTTACTGCTGAGTAGCAATGGCAGCATCCTGTGTTACGTCACCACTGGGGTGGGAGGGGGTGTCCTCCATAGCGCAACACGTCACAATATGTTAAGTAACTCTCAGTACCCTCTGTGCTGAATTATTTTTGAATAAATCTTTTGTAAATAATATAAGTGCAAAGTATGAAAATTTGTGATAAAATGTAACTTATCTTACCTCAGACAGGGAACAGGCAGCAGAAGTTGCAAAAATGTTGAATTATTCAGTATTTTTCACGGGAAAAGTGCATTTAAATCAGGGTTGCCCAAGATGGCCAAAAAAGTACATAATTTGGTATCCTAGTCTTATCACTATGTCACATCTTGACTAAAGTCTACAACTTCGTTTAAAACTATTATAGAAAGCACCGCGCACTATATGAAGCCATTTTTACTAGCTCTGTGAAATACCCATTTCACATGACTCACTGTGCAGATGCAACCTTTTACGTTTCTTAAGCTAGAAGGCAGAAAAATCCAGCCATTGAAATGAATGATGCTTCATTACATTCCCAGCAGATGACTCTATGCACCCACCAAGTTTGAATGAGATTGGTGCAAAGAAACCTGAGATTTTAAACTCTTAAAGTCACAGTGCAGGTTTTGTCAATCACAGCCAGGACACCATGTTTTTCAGACCGCAGCAGTGTAAGGGTTAAAATGGAGGCTGGGAAAAAAGGTTGAAGTGTTGCATGCTTCCACTCATAGTTGAAACATTTGTAAACATACTTAGAATTTCCACATACTTTAATGTTGCATTTGTGGTATGTAGATTATGGATTTTAACATGAAGTCTCAAACTAACTGATGTACCGTATGAAGCAATATGTTGAGATGTGTTGTTTAATGGAAATAACATCCGTGCAACCCCTTTCTATACTGCAGAATGGCTAAGGTTCACCATGGCAGATCAGATGGTTAGCAGTGAAGTTTTCACAATGTATGGGTATGAAAGAATTTGTATTAATGTATGTATGATTAGAGCAGAAATGTGAATGACATTTCACTTATTACCGGGGGCTGAGATAACGAAAAATGCTGCTGCTTTTAGTACAACAGTGAATCAAGCCACAGCAGCTTTCGTACCATATCTAAATATAAATTCTATTCTCTGTTATTTGTTTGCAGAGGACAGAAAAGAGAATCTTGTT
This sequence comes from Cryptotermes secundus, assembly GCF_002891405.2. Classification (NCBI taxonomy): domain Eukaryota; kingdom Metazoa; phylum Arthropoda; class Insecta; order Blattodea; family Kalotermitidae; genus Cryptotermes; species Cryptotermes secundus. The sequence continues at coordinate 71,675 of NW_019726300.1, forward strand.
TATTTAAAGCATTGTTAATATAAATGCATTATTCAGAAAGACTAATGAGCTATTCTTAAATTGTTTTGTATCATAAACTTCTTTCTAGGTCTTGTGTTTATTTACTGTGGAGATTTTAATATTTATTTTGTATATTTTTGCTAGGTGACTATGATTACAGTTTTACCACAAAGCACAGTATAAAACAAGGTAGTGGGACTTCATGGGCACAGAAGTATGTATCAGAGTGAACTTATTGCCTTCTGGACTGTAATGCCTTGGAAGTATATGTACCAACATTTCATAAGGACGTGCCACCTCTGTTTTCAGGATAAGTCTGAAGATGGAGGCATCAAGTTCATTCCAAACGTTGGTACCTATCTACCAAACTACATGGTGTCAGCCCCAGAAGACCAATATTATTATTCACAGCCATAGGAACCTCAGATCTGGCGTGTCAAACTGCTCATTGCCAGTTGTTACAGACATGGTACCAGTTCTTTCTAAGCTCTGCGTTAAGTTTTAAGAAAGCAGTTTGAAAAATGGATTATAGACGAAAGTAATCATAATCTCCGAGTCTTCTTCAAAACTCCCATGCCTTATCCCTAGACCTTGTTAGGTTGGACATGAATGTTTATAGGTTTTAGTTATATAGCACTAAGGGTTGGGTTGGTAGACATGCATTCCATCATTCCATAGATCGTAGATGGTGGAACAAGTCCCAGATACACTCAGCTCTCAATTATCTGGGATAATGGTGGGGATGGAAATCACAATTAATCGAAAACCCGGTTAAGACAAATGTTATTAAAAGTAGTACTGTAATACTGTACCTTCATAATACTATAGGCATACCTGTATTTAAATTTATTCAACCTCATTTTTATGTCATCTCATGGCCTATTTAATACTCTTTTTTTATATTACAGTGAAGTATGAATTAGTTATTTCAATCACAATGTTCAACAGCATCCAACACTTTTTACAGATATTCACACTTAACACTTAAAATAATCTAATATTGTCATTTGCTTTTTTGCGGCATTTTCCTTTTTATGGATATCCGTACGGAGCCTACGTAATATTAGCTTGTCACTTAATAAACTGTTCTCTTCACTCTTAAGATAGTCTAGTAAGGATTCCAAATGATTAAGAGCAGCACTGTCCACTTCTTCCTCATTCTCACTTTCTTCCCGCTCTTCTGGCTGCACCCCCACTGAACTTAACGATTTCATCACTGCTTAACATTTCGAAGCCTGGCTCACATGAGTCACAGTCAAACCACTCTCTTATATTTTCCTCGTTGACTTCTTCACCACCATGAACTTGCTTAGCTAATTTTGTCAATTCTATGGCTATCTCATTTTCACTGAATCCAGTGAATCCATGGATTTCGTCATCTTCATTATTGATGAAAGACATCAGTTTCTTCCATGAATTTTTCAATACAGATGGCTTTACTGTTTACCACGCTGTTTAAATCTTGTATATGGTATCTAACATTGAAAAAGACTTCCAGAAACACGTCAGATCATTGCCTTCATCGATGTACTTTTGTAGCAAATTTGATCTGTAGATTCTCTTCATACTTGAAATAATAACTCCTTGATCCGTTGGTTGGATAAGTGCGGTAACATTAGGAAGAAAATATTTCACAAAAATATTTCCATCATCTGTCCTCAGGAGACTTTTGTTACGATGTGAGGGTGCATTGCCAATGAGGAGCACAGCTTTCTCAGATGGTCACGAACTTGAGGCACAAATTTAAAATCAAACCATTCTTTAAATATCTCTCTATTCATACAAGCTCCTTTCTATTTAAAATAATGGATAGGCAGACTTGAAGCTACCCAATATATGACATAAACTCCTTCCTAAGTGCAACAATTTATTGTAGTTCTTTCATCTTGCTTTCTTCTACACTACATGTTTCGGCCGCAAACGGCCATCATCAGGTGTATACACTCACGTAGCTGCTACACTGCACGTAGTTTAAAATTTAAAAAACACTAGTCTTCCCAATTGTTCATTTCGCCGTTGCTATCAGGTTTTGATATATTGGAATCTTCCCCGCTGATATCTGTCAGATATGTACAAAATCGTTATTAACCTACACACATCACTTTGATTTTCATAAACTGGCACTTTTAAAATCTTCAATTCCAATTTTAAAAATTTCTTTAAAATTTAAAATTCTCAGAGTTACCCGCCCTATGTCTATAGTGCTGCAGCGGCTACTTCTTGTTTTCAGAACTGTTCAGGTATTATTCTGTGTAGACTCCCTGTGTGTGTGCCGCTGCTTATCTTTAATACATGTTCTCATATATTGTGTAGAGTGTAACAGGATGCTTAAATATAATATTGAAGCTACTGTTCCTTTAAAGAGCGTGGTCTTTTTGCTTTGCTGATAACTACTGGTGTTAGTTTGTGTGTTCCTGATGCATCAGAACAGCACAAGACTGTCAATCTCTCCTTACTGGATTTGTGACCTGGAGCCTGTCTTTCATTTTGAAATGACAAAGTTCTGGTTGGCAAGCATTTCCAATAAAGACCCGTTTCATCGGCATTATAGATTTGTTCTGGCAGCAGATTTTCACTTTTCACGAAACTATCAAAATTAGTGCAAAGTTGAACTGATGATAAGTCCCCTGACAATTTCTCACCTTGAATACAAATTTCTCATATTCCATGATGCTGCTTGAAACGCGTTAGCCAACCGGAAGAAGCGTCATAACTTCCTTATAGTTCAAGTGCTTCGGAAAAAAATTTTGCTTGTTTAGCAGAAACTGCTCCTGTTATTGTTGTTCCCTGTGCCCTTAGTTGATTAAACCAGATCAGCATTGCTTTGTCGAGATCATATGTTGATTTTTTCATGGTTTTACTCTTCTTCATTCCGCTTGAATTAGAAAACGAAGCAAAGGAAATTAATTGATTCTTTTGTTTTTTCAAATTACGAACAGTTTGTTCTCCAATACCATATTGCATTGCTAATTGTTTAACTACACCTCTTTTTCCAAACTGATGGATAATTTCAAGTTTCTGTTGAATACTTAACACAACACGCTTCCTTTTACACCCTGACATTTTGCTAACACACTTGAAGATCGATACAAAGAGACTAACTGGGGCGGTGTATCTGTCCTTGAAACTTTCCACAAATCCTTGCATTCTTTCACCCCTACCCTAGAACACTGTGTTAGCATAACGGGGCCAAAAAATGCAGAGCTCGGTTCACACTAATGCGAAAATAGTGTTATAACTCACCATATGAAACAAAAGTGAATGAATATTAAACAACATATAAGCCTCAAAAAAAAGCCCCAGTTAAGCCGCAAACCGGTTTATCCGCCCCTGGATAATCGAGAGTTGAGTGTACATCACATTCATCAAGTACCTAGAAATACAACACTTACTGAGGCAAAGTTGCCTTTAGGAGACCTATTCTGAACCTTTACCTACAGTTCTCACTTTTTGTAACATTTCTGATTTAACCACCTGATATATCAGTTCCTGAGCATTTCCGAGCCCTAAACACCAATGTTAATAGCGGAGAAGTGGCATGAAATTGTTACTATGGCAATTCTTGTTCCAGAGTACAGACGGAGCAGCTATGCCCATGTCTTCTCATGGCTGAGTGTGCTGTTACGTCAGCCCAGATGTTGCAATTGCTGTTTAAAGGTATTGCTGATACAGACTGGAAGGGTACTGCATAGCTTTTGAATTTGTCCCTTAGCTCTATGAAAAGTAATTATGTCTGTGATTTCTGTGGTTATGTATCACAAGGTGGAAAAGACAGCAATGCTTTATAATGTTTTGTATTCTTCGAGAATCCTGCATGTAATCTTGCAATATATAATTTATATTTCCAGGCTGTACAGGTCATCTGGCAGATTTCTAATGTGTTTAGTAAAGATAAGGCATGTGTCGATGGTACTGTGGAGAACTGGTATATTTGTAAAGATAGACATGAATAACAAAAAAATTTGAAGTTAATATCACATTATGAACTTTTGGGATGTTTGAGAAAAGTACTGGAAGACACTACAGTGATTTTGAATAATTAAAGTAACAGGTGTATCCTAGTTCATTTGTGTCTTTCTGTGAAAACTATTCATTAGAAATTTTGAGAACTGTTCACTCTCTTATTTCAAGCATTATATATTTGCCCCAGGCAAGCAAAATACATTTCTGTCAAAGGAAGTAAATATTGCACATTTAAAAGTGAAAACTGAATTGCCCATCTTATGTGGAGAATGGTTTTGTTTACACATTATTTTACTTCGTTTTCTCCTGGTTTCCATACCTGCTTATGTCTGCAGCAGCTAATTTAACTGAAAGCCCAGAGGTTTATATTATGGAATTTTACATTCTCTTAATTGTATGTCTGTGCTTTTTTTTTTCTGCGAGACCACCAATACAAAGGAAATATTCCTGTCTTTTTGCTCATGACATGCCAAAATATTTCCATTTAAAAACAGACACTTTGCCGTTGTTGTAGTGCACTTGCGTTTTAGATAAAATTGTAGTCATATACTTAAGACTGGGTGAACATTAGGATTTGTAGTGTTCATGCTTGTGTGCAAGGGTACGGCCTAATTTGCACTTTCTTTTCTAGCAAAACGGGCTCTTCCTAATGGAGATGCTTTGAAAATCAATTTGGACTATTTGGCAACAGTGGAATAGCATTTTCAAGGTATACTTCTGTCAGCATCTTTTATTTTCATTTTCAATTTATTTTCTTTCCCCTCTTATTTTATTGGCATTTTTTTTACATAAGTCAGGTAAGTGTGAAGGAAACAGGTAAGGTTGGTGACTTACTGTTTCATATTCATGCCAGGGTCATAAATGACCACAGATTTTTTTATGTGAGTTTTCAGGTTATTACAGCAGTAAGTGTTCATATTTGGTCTTCTGGGTTATGACCAGTCTGTATCTCCTTTTTCTCTCCCTTTGCTCTGAGTAACCCCTCTCCACTTTCCCCTTTTTTGCCACTTGTCTGTATAGCATAAAGATATCGTAAGAACATTCAGTTAAGATGGAGACAGCCATGTTCTTCAAGTACTTTATGGTGTTAAACCCAGAACACCAAAATGTGGAGCATTGATTTTGATTGACAATGAGAAGTCTTAAGGTGTTCATTAGTATCATGTTTGCAATAATTATTCTAATGAATCTAGTGTGTGCCCTGTACGCATGATGTGTGCTGTGATGGGAAGTAGAAAATATTTCTGTAGTGCTATTTTCTTCCAGCTGTACTCTAGAAAGCTGCTCCATAGCAAGTGTTCCAGGCTTGTGTAGCAGCATTTCATGTTTCTAGTGGACATGTTTGAGAATCAGCATATGGTCTTCTGAGATGTGATGCCATGGAGACAGGTACCAGGGTTCTTCCAAAACGTTAGTACCTGTCTAACTACTTAATGTTACATCTAAGAAGACCATAATCTTGATACTTCCCCCTGTGAGAACTTCAGACCTTAGGTGTGAGAATAGTGGTACCATATATTGGAACTGACTTCAGCACTTGGTTCATTCTCCACTGATAAATGAAGGTAGATATCCTGATAGTGAACCTGCCCTATTTCCTCCAGAGAACAGTTTTATATGATATCTGATTGACATGACAATTCTTCTTCTATGGCACAACAGCCCGATGTCGGGCCTTGACCTCCCTTACCAAGCCCCTCCATTCCTCTCTGCCTTGCGCTGCTCTCTTCCTTTTCCTTACACCCATTCACTTCTTCGCATCTTCCGCTGCACCAGTCCATCTAGTTCTTGGTTTCACAGCACGTCTCCTGCTGCCTGTTGTACTATATAATGTTTTCTTTGGGATACACTCCTCATCCATTCTCTGTACATGCCCAGCCCATTGCAATCTTTTAAGCTTTATCGTCACTGAGATCTCTGGCTCCTTATATAATTTGTATAACTCTTTATTATATCTTATTCTCCATATCCCATTCTCTTTTATTGGTCCATAAATTCGTCTTAGGATTTTCCTCTTGAATGAATTGATGACCGATTCCTCTTTCTTGTTTAGCGTCAAACCCTCACATCCATAATAAAGCACCAGTCTTATCATTGTTTTATATATTTTTGTTTTAATCGATCGGTGTATATCCTTCGATCTAATATCTGATAGTAACAAGAAATATGCATTATTCGCTAGTTTTATTCTTCTTGTTATTTCATGATTTTCCTCTCCATCTTTGTGGAATTTCGATCCTAGATAAATGAAGTCTTCAACTATTTCTATCCCGTCCCCTTCCATGTTAATTTCTCTAGTTTGCCTTGGATTCCTTCTAGATTGTATCAGCAGTTTAGTTTTATTTACATTCACCTCTAAGCCAGTTGTTTTTGCTGTGGTTTTTATTTCTTTGTGTGTCTCCTTCATTGCTCTTAGGGATCTCGATACCATAATAATATAATCCGCATACGCCATTATTTGCGTTTGTTTATAAGCTATTGTGTTCCTTGTGTCTACATTACATTTCCTCACTATATATTCCAATACCAAATTAAATAGTGATGGTGCCAAACTATCTCCCTGTTTTAACCCTTGATTTGTCTTAAAGCATTCTGTTAATTGGTTCTGGATTTTAACTTGACTGATTGTTTCTGTCATGGTTAAGTTAATTATTCTACTTAATGACATGAGTCATAGTTTATTGTAAAAGCTTCACCTGGTAAAGAGATATGGAAATGTAAAAAACATTTATTAGTGTCAGGGTTGTTCAAATAAATCCCATTTGTATGTTACACTGCCTGAAGAAGGTGGGTTGAAGAGCCAAGATTCAGGTGATGCAAAAATAACAAGGCCACAGTGGTACGGTGATTTCAACAGCAGAACTGGGAGTTCATTGTGGAGGGAATTGATCCACTAATTGGTGTGTCAATCGGATGCCTCCCTCAGCACTGATGGGAACCATTTTAATAGCAGTGACATCTTCACCCAGAAAAATCCCGTCATTTCACTTGAACAACCCTGATGTATTTCTGATACGGAACATTTGTGAATCTTTAAATGTTCAAAAAGTAAGTTGCCCTAGACTGTTTAGATTAATTTATTTTACAAGTTCTGCTCTAATTTTCTAGTTCTATTATAACTCAATGCTTAAAAAATGCAAAGTAAAAACAAATCCAAGAAATTTGGAGACAGGTGGACAAGCCAGTCATCCGAATTTTTTAATAGAAGTGGGGGGGATAATATCGAGAACTATAAATATTTTAAAAAATGTATTCTCTTCCTAATACTGCAGGATGAAGGGAGAAAACGGCCATAAGCAGCCTAAACCTTAGCTTTTAAGCCAACTTTCTGGCTGGGTCTCCCCTCAATGAAAGAATTCTGGTGGTGCCGATGAAAGGCTGTGACAGTTCATTTTTTTGCTTATGAGAGATTACTTCTGATGAATATTAATTTCTGTTTTTCACGTGAACTGTTTATGCAACTTCAGTTATTTGTATTTTAGAAACTGTACTTCTGTAACCAATAACAACCGTTATATTAGTATCCTGGGGAGAACAAGAAAGAACGTTGTGGCTTATCAGCATTAAGAGAGAGAGTAGCTACTCTTGTGAAATCTTGTTCTTACAGGAACCCCAGTAAGGTGAGAAAATAAAACATGTAATATGTGGCAATCCTACATGTTTAGGATCATTAATGGTTATGCGGGTATGTGTGCATGCACTGGCAGTTGTGTCCACCTGTTCCCCCCCCCCCTTATTGAAGTGTTTATAATTTTTTTTTTATTGGCTGCTACAAGATGTAAGCAAAATGTTCCAAAGACTGGTTCGCTTGAACTAACAGTCTGTTTTAATTTGACACTAAATTACTAAGATTATGTGAAATTAAGTTCGCCCATCGGATCCCTTAGCTGTCGGGCTGCTTGACTAGTTCGTAAGATTTGGTCCGTTTGAGTCGCCTGGTTAGGTTTCCCACATTTAGGAGCCTGGACGCTTCTTCATTGATGTGTTGTCGAAGTCAGTTTTTGTGTGAGGTGGCGTATCTTGCAATAATGGATGTGACTGTTTCGACACCGAGGTCTCTATGGAGGTCCCTGTTGTGTACATACCAGGGCGCATCTGCTATGCGTCTTAGTACTTTGTTCTGGTATCGCTGGATTATTTCGATGTTGTGTTTTTTCATACATCCCCATAGTTGGACGCCATATGTCCAGACTGGTCACAGCATTTGTTTATACAGGAGCAGCTTGTTGCACATTGACAGTTCTGATCGACGTCCGATCAGCCAGTACATTTTTTTTAAATTTGATTTGCAGTTCCGCTTGCTTCTTCTTAATGTGCTCCTTCCATCGGAGTTTGGCGTCAAGTGTCATTCTGAGGTACTTTGCTGTGTTGGCAGGTGGTATTCTTACTCCATTTAGTGAGATCGATCGCTGATTAATCTTTTGGTTGGTGAAGTTACGTAGATTTGGTTTCATTGAGCTTGATACGCCATCTACGTGTCCAGGTGGCGATATTATCAGCTGCTCATTGCAGTTTTGTTGTTGATTCCTTGAGTGTGTTTCCTGTCGCCATCACTGCGGTGTCGTCCGCAAATGTGGCAATCTTGCAGTTCGGCGTTTGTGGTGCGTCATTGATATAAAGTAAATAGAGGACCGGTGCCAGAACACTTCCCTGGGGTACACCGTCTCGAATTTCTTTTAATTATGAATACGTATCTTTGTGTTTGGTGCGAAAGTTTCGCTCCTTTAGGTATGATTTGAGGAGTTGATAGTACGAATCAGGAAGAATCGATTTTAGTTTATGCATCAGGCCATCATGCCATACTCAATCAAATGCTTGTGCTGTGTCCAGAAATATTGTCGAGCATACTTTTTTTTATCTTCAAGAGATTTTTCTATGACATCAGTTATGCTGTGCACCTGGTCAATAGTTGAGTGCTTACTGTGAAACCCAAACTGGTGGGATGGGATTTTTCAATGATTGGTTTGAGACGTTTCAGGATCAGTTTTTCAAACAGCTTCAACATAATCGATAGCAATGCAATTGGCCAGTATCATTCTACTTCAGTGTGGTTTTTGCCAGGTTTTGGTATCATAATTATTTCTGACACTTTCTAAGATGCTGGTACGTGCTTTTGTCTGATTGAGGCATTGATTAGTGTGGTTCGTTTTACTAAGGCTTTTCTTTGAAGTTTTTTAATTACTGTACCTGTCGTCATATCAAAGCCAGGGGCTTTCTTCGGGTTGAGGTTTGTATGAATTTCTTCAGCTACTTCTTTTGGTGTGACTAGCGGGATTGCGTCCTCATAGTCGTTTGGGTCGAATTCAGGCAGTTCGTCTGGTCCTGGGTTAGGCAGGAACCTACTTTTGAGGTGTTCCGCAAACATTTCTACTTTAGCGTTGTTATTGCGGGCCCACTGTCCATCAGGTTTTCGGATTGGGGTTACCTGTGTGATACGGTGTTTGAGGTACTTCGTTCCTTTCCACAGAGAATATTCCATGCTATGATATATGGATCAGATCAGTAAGAAATTTGCTGGTTGAAGAGTTTTTCAGTGCTCTGATCTCTTTCGTTAGTTGTTGCGTAATCCTGTTTAGGTTGCTTTTATCCTGTGGCGTCCGTGTTTGATGCCAGCGCCTTCTTAGTTTTCATTTTTCAGCAATCACGTCCCTGATCTCTTTTGTGTAGTTCAAGTCCCTTGAGCTTTTTTTCATGGTGGGTGTGCTTTTCCATGCTGCGTCCTGGATGGCTATAGTAAAGTTTTTCACTTCATCTTCTAATTGGCGAATTGTTTTGAGTGGAGCCCTCAAGTTAATATTGTTTTCCAGAAGGAAGTTAAGGTAGTCCCAGTCTGTGCGCTTGTTTATCAGGACAGGGTTCTGGTCTTTTGTTATAATATGTTCACTGATTGATAGTAGAACTGGTGAGTGGTCAGAACTCAGATCGTATCCCTCATCAATTCTGATGTAGTTTGCTGAGACGTTTTTAATGGCAATAAAGTCAATCAGATCAGGTCGGTTGGCCAGTATGTGGGCTTTCCAGTAGATATGAACTCACATCTGTAGTCCATGGCAGCTTGGTCCAGTTGGTGCCCTTTTGGTGTGGTTGGTCTAGATCCCCACTGTGTATGTTTTGCCTTGAAATCACCTCCAATGACGAATCGACCATTTAGTTTCCGGAAGAGTTCTAGGCACTGGTCTGCATAAATATTATAACGTGGCGGGCAGTATATTGCACTTACGGTGAGTGTTTTGTTGTCGCTATTGTTACAGATGTTACTTGGATATCACTGGTAGCGCACTTTTCTTCTTGGTAGTGTTTTATATTGTCTCGAATTATAATGGTACTTCCACCGCAAGCCGTATTAGCAGGGTGAGTGGTATGATATGTTATGTAATTTAGAACCTTAATGTGAGATTCTCTAGTAAAATGGGTTTCGGACATCAGACAAATATCTGTGTTCTTGGTGCTTAGGATTGCTTGCAGCTCATCAGGTTTATAATTGATTTAATGTTTTGAGTGTTACAGTTCTCTGCTGGAAGCAGCGTTATGAAGATTTACAGTGCCTTCAACTGATATTTTGTTATAATTCTATTTACAGAATAAAAAGCAGTTTTCTTGAAACAGTTTGTTTTCTTCAGTTATTCCAAGTATGTGGTTCATTTGCTTACCTGTGGATTCCATAACAGAGAGGAGTTTGAATAAGTAGTAATTAATTCAACAGAGTCCTTAACATGACAGTGTTTCTTTGGCTAGTCAAGAAGCTCCTCTGTGTGCTTGGAATGTGAAGGTGGATTATTATGTTCACAAGCGTATGCCATTTGGCCCTTGACAGTGCACAGCATCACAAACCAGAAGACAATAAATTTTGATCCGTTATCAGTAATATGAAATATTATAAATATTGTTGCGTGTTAGGTATGTGACGCAACAAATAACTTCACGTTGTTTTGGATCTTGGCAAATTATTTCACACTCGCTCTTACACTTACACAATTTACAGTTTCACAACTACTGCCATCTGCAGTATCACAATTACTTCTGCTGTAGTCACTTCCATTCATTCGATACAACTCAACTCGTGGCTGCTGAACTTCACCTCATCTCTTTGAAGGCTTCACAATCTGCACTGGCTCACACACCACTCAGCCAGCCTCTTATACTGTTCCCTGTTGCCCTGTGGTAACAGTGGTGTCCCCTGTTATGTCACCGTGGGGTGGGGGGTGTTTACTGAGTGTTGTGAAATTACGGGACGAGTGAGGTATGTGACGTCACTTGCACTGCCTGTTGCGCAATCCAAGCGTTCACAGAGTTGTTGCCCAGCAACACGCCAATACAATGTGCAACTCTCACATTGTACACGTGCCCCGAGGCCTCTCTGACTCAACAGTTTCTGCATAGAGCACAATTTGAAAATATTCACTTATCCAAATTGATATGTACATCACACAACACAAAACAGAGTAACAGTAGTGTTAAGTAGTATGACAGAAAGCAGAAATGAGGAATTTCTTCATAAACTTTTTCTTCTCTCTGCAATATAATATAACATCATTCGCTGAAATATAATTTTATTTTCTAACAACAGATTGATTCATTTTCATCTCTCATGTCTTGAGATTAGTACAATACTAGTGTCACAGTAGTATTACATAAATATAACAACATGGCATAAAGAATATTAAAATGCATAAACAGTAAGTTTAAATGATTTAAAGAGGAAAGCATTCGGTACAATAAAGATTGATCTTTTTTTTAGTAGTAATCAAGATAAGCCTGCTTAACCATGTACAGACAAAACATTTGTACTTTGAAATTTAAACTGCTTTCTGGGTGTATAAAATTATTTTACAAGATATTTGAAAATGAAGTAGACACTTTAAAATACTGATAATAAAATATTCATTTCACAAGTATATGACATATACCAGTACGTAGCAGACACCCTTTTTGTATCCACTAGAGACGCGGTGCAATAATGATGTCTACAGAGGAGAAGGCATTCTGTGTTCATTGTGTAAAGATAAAATCTCTTCCAAGTGTGCAGCAGGAATTTAATACATGTTACCAGAAAGATTTACCACAGTGAAAGTCAATTTATACTTAATTTAAGGAATTAAATCGTGCATCTGCAAGGAAATTTGTCAACCTGGTATCACCAATAAAACCAGGAGGAATGGAGTAATCGAATTTACATCTGTCATATAACCCATGGAACCCACATTGACTATAGTGTGCAAGAAATTTGGAGAGATTTATATGTTACGTGAACATTATGTGGATAATTTAATTTATACGATTTTGGAAAGTGTTTACTTCACTTTGAAACAACCTCATATAAACTAAAGAATTGCTATCCAGTCAGACTGCCTGTATTTATGCTGTTAACAGAACAGAGTTCGATATTATGCTTGTTCAGTTCAGAGTTTATTTACATGTAAATGTGAGTAAGAGGAACTCGAGGGCACTGTGGTACAGCAAACAAAATTATCTTGTTTGCTCATGGTTTACTTAATGACACCATCAGTAGCCCTGTCCATATACCATCAGATGATACATTAATGGCTAATAGATTGAAAAGTTATGCCTGGAGGGGCTGAGGGAAATTATGAAAAAAGACCTGTCAAGATAGCCAGTAACCAGACAAAGATCTGTACCCAGTACTTGCCAAATACAAAAAGGGCATGCTGCCCACTCCACCATGATGTTCATTGCTGCACTAATACTGAATAAGATTGGTAATATTAGGTAGATTTAAATCGGCCTCCGTAGTCTAGGGGTAATGTTCCCACCTCATGACTCAAGGTACGCGGGTTCAAACCCAGCGGAGGTCGTGGAATTTTTAAGGGCGGAAAAATTCAGGGAACAAATCCTCCAGGAGGGACTTTAAGCCATGGGGGAAATATAAGGTACCGGGCCGACCTCGTTGGCTGAATGGGGCTGATAGCATGCACCAGTACCGGTAGGGTATGGCGACAGTAGAAATTAAAGGGGGGCACACAATGGACCAATAACTGGTCTAAGTGCATGGGGAAACCCACCCCCTCTAATAATAATAATAATAGGTAGATTTAAAGAAAGGATTATACTATTGTCAGAGCTAGGATAGCACAGTCTGTATAGCGACTGGCTAAAGGCTGAATGACTTGAAAGTCCCAGTAGGATCAGGAATTTTCTCTTCTCCATATTATCCATACTGCCCCTGGGGTCCACCCAGCTTCCTATACAATGGGTACTGGGGGCTCTTTCCCAGGGGGTAAAGTGGCCGGGGTGTGAAGCTGACTACTTACCTCCAACTAATGCTGAGGTCAAGAAAATTTGGATCTATGCATTCACTCCCCCACGTGTCTTCATGGCATAGTGCTTAATTAGTTAAGCACAGGGACAACTTTACTTTTTTACTTACTTAACTTACACCACTGTCACAAGCTGTGAAAATATAAATGGCTTGCAAAACGAATTCGAAATTTGTTTCTGTGGAATTTACCTTGATATTAATGTGAACTCTTAATTCTGAAAACCATTAAGGAACATTTCAGGCTAACCACACACAATTTTACCTGCACTGCAGTACTATATATGACAGGTCACATTCTCTTTTGGGATAACTGGATAGTTTACTGAAATATAATTAATTCTGAATAAACTTTATGGAAAGAATGATGCTCCTTATAAAAGAAAAACCATACCTTTAACTTGGAAGTTTCTGAATTACTTGGCCTGGATCTATGCAAAAATATGCTCTGGCATTCCAGTTACAATTATACTAAGAAATTAATTTTAATGCCTTTCACAGATACATTTTCTAGTAATATATTTTAATGCTATGTATTTGTTACATGTGATTGCCTGTTCATAGCCATTCTAAGTTAACAAAAGGTAAATATGGAACAACTTTAGTCCCTTTCTGGATAATACTGCTTGATGATTTTCACTAACTGGTCAGCTATATCTTGTGAACAGGCACATAAATAGCGGCGACTCAGCACATCAAAAGGTCCACCTGTGACATAATTGATTTCCATATTAAAATCAAGTGAAGTGATCAGATGTGTAGAGTATGTGGTTTTAAAGCACAGATTCACAAAAGTAAGATGTGTTTTATATCATATAAGCCTTGAAGGGTTATGTCATACTGACCTACTCTACAGTTCCAAAATGGTCTTTGTCTTACCATCACCATTTTTAGCTGAAATCTAATCATCCCTTTGGCTGGTAATGACCTCTTTCTAGGTCTGGGGTTTAAAATATGTGGAGTTTTACCATCATGCCTGATGTACAATTTGATAAAGATGGCTGCTAGTGAGAGGCCAGTATCTAAAAACTGCATTAATAACCTGATGGCCAGTCCTTTTATTTGTGTAATGAAATTTATATTTCTCACCTGCAGGATCAATCACTACACCCCCAGCTTCAGTTACTATGAGACATCCAGCTGCTATATCCCAAGCATGAATTCCAAATTCAAAGTTTGCATTTGTACCTCCTAGGGCAACCATTGCCATGTTCTGTGCACAGGAGCCTGTGGAACGAACTCTGAGTGCAAAATGCACATCAGAAAATTAAATTAATATTGAATCTGCTACATTAATAAATGAAAACTGCTGTATGTATTGAGAGTTATATGAAAAATATATTTTCTAATGGAAAAAATATCCATACCTGTCATGCTATACAAGTAGAAATACTACTATTCACCTAGAATATGTTTGCTTTCAGTCTCATTATAATAACATATACTAGTAGAAAATTTAAGGAAATAAGAATATGAATGTCATCCAAAAATTCTACTGCAGTACTTTTCAGTATTATGGCTATGTACATACTAGCAAGAGTACAGAGTAGATTCATAATATTTCTGTGTGCTTTGTGTGTGTTATGCATTCATTCAAACTTACCCGTGAACAACTGGTGTAAGAATGTTCATGTTTCCCATTACCACTTTCATTTTCTCTGTATCACGACTTGTTCCAAATTCGTATCCTATCAGGGACTTTGATAACTCTAGAAAGGAAAACGGTGCCTTGAATACGGAACATAATAGTGCTGCGTGATGATGTCAAATTATCGGGCTAAAAGCTTAAACACTATAGAGAAAATCTGTTTCAGATTTTAAGTTAGTACTCACAGAAGAGAGATTTGATATCATGATCAAAGAAGAACCACAGTGTACACATAATCTCACAAGGGGACATGTAATAGCCACTAAATACGTTACTTGAAAATAATCCGGTCTTGAAATATTTTGAAGAAAATTTATAATACTGTGTGTTTCAGTAGAAGTGCAGTTAAATTTCAGAGGAACGCATCACCTCTGGCTTTGAGGTTGAGTATGCCAAGCAACAACCGGCAATGGCAGGTTCTTCCAAAACATCACTGGGCCAGACTACATAACATTACACCCCAGTAACAGTCACCACTGCAGTATTTTGATCATACTTTGTATGCTGCAGTGTACCTTGAATTTGGTTTCAACTCTCTGTGGTCAAATAATGGACAGAAAGAACCAGAAATTTATAATTTACTCTACCATTGAAATATGGAAATTAAAGATACATATATAATAAATCACATAATTCTGGCCCTTAGATTTCTGCAGCTTGAACTTAAAAGTATAGTTTTGCTTTTGCAGCTGTGCCACAAATAGCTGACACAAGCTGCTCCAAAAGTCAAAGTAACACAGTAATTTACAGATTACATTCTTAATCAATCTTGTAAACTTTTGGTACAGAAACCCTCCTTCAAGCATTTAATTCACATAACTTATGGTTAAGAACCTATTATCTAACCATTTTCATGTGATACATGTATTGGTTTTCCATTTAGGAATGCTCCTTGTCCTTGGCGTGCTGAGAAGAATAAATCTAAAATTGGATTATATATAATGCCAATCTGTGCAACTTTATTCACCCACAAGGCTACTGACACACAGACATTAGGGTAGCCATGCACAAAATTCATGGTGCCATCTACAGGATCTATGATCCATGTTGGATCATCAGTAAGTTCACATTTCACTCCTGCAGCAGTAGACTCCTCACCAATAAACCTGGAACAGAACAGGTTTAGCTGCAGTCTTTGCCACATTAAGTGATAATGATAAGTACTTTCATATTGCATAGACTTTAGTTGTAAAAATCTTGTGATGTGAATGCTGTATGGAAAGTCTGCATTCAGCCAATAACATGCAATTTTGATTATGCATTCTAGCACTATGGTGGTGGGCAGATAACCATAGGGTTGAATCTTATCTGGGTGAGACCTTTTATTGTTTTGCAGTTGTATACAGGGTGTCCCAGGAGGAATGGACCAAACTTCGGGAGGGTGTTCCTTATGTTAAAGTATGCCGATATAACCCAAAACACCTATGTCCAAAGTTGAACGGTTACGGAGATAATGGCCAGAGAAGTGTGAAACTTTGACCGGTGTTACACACTTGTTGATTACAAAATACATATTAAAACTGGCAGGAATATGTGGATTCTGTAATGTTAATAATGTACGTAACAT
>NW_019726300.1:88365-101536 GCF_002891405.2 Cryptotermes secundus
AGACGCGGACTTCACTGAACAATATCAAGAATGTGCTCTCGTGTGTCTATCATTCGTACATCCTGCCTTTCAGAGTGCACAGAAACACTTGCAAGAGAACCAGTATCACGCAATGTCTGGTGAATTCGCGTAAATACACTTCGAGATGGAATCCTTCGATCGGGAAAACGCCTTTGGTATTCTTCAACAGCAGCACGTGCATTGCGACCGCAAAATCCACACACAAAATGCATATCACAATATTCCACGTGTGAAAACACAAGAGGCATTTCAGCAACTCATCACACAACTAATTTACCACCCATTCACGACCCCGCCGCAACGTAATCTGTAGGCTTTGGTAGGTTGCGCATGAGATCACGGCTAGTGTGACATCACCACACTCAAGTACAAACAGATAACAGTCACAGCTGACTGTCCACAGTGCGTGGACCTGCAAGAAGACCACACTTTTCTTGGGCCACTATCTCCGTAACCGTTCAACTTTGGACACAGGTGTTTTGGGTTATATCGGCATACTTTAACATAAGGAACACCCTCCCGAAGTTTGGTCCATTCCTCCTGGGACATCCTGTATATGTTACAGATTGTTGTTGTCATCATTATTGCTTTATTTTTGGGGTGAACATATTACTTAAGTAGACTTTCAAATCCTGCTTGCATTAAATATTGCAGAAGTAACCTCATCAGTTTCATATTCATAGATTATGCAGCTGAGAGTGAACAAAGATAGAAAATACAGTCTTCTCTCCCCTGGAAATTCTGTATTCACATGCATGCATATCTCTGAACAGGGGCAGGTGGCCATAACTTATTTCAATCACGAAAGTAAATGGATGCTAAATCACAATCTTGCCCTTATGATATACTTTTATGACATCTTTTCTCCCATATTTTTATGATATTTGCACTGTATACAAGCAGTAAAACAGTAAAATGGTAAATATACCTGTGACTTGGGAACTTTGCCTTCAAATTTGATATAAGGAGTTTTTCCACTTGTTGGTCAGTTTCTGTAACTAGATCCACTTCACAGGACTTAAATTCCACAATTTTTTTACTCCAAATTCTCTCATGTATTAACTGTAAAAAGAATAATTAATTTAAACCTCTAGAAGTTGAAACATAAGTTCTGGGAAATTATCTCTAATGTATTCATCATGACTATACTTAACTAAGAGCCAGGATAGTACAGTTGGTATAGCAACTGGCTATATGCTGGATGGCTAGAGGGTCAGAGTTCAAGTCCAGGTAGGGTCAAGAATTTTAATTTCACCATCTATTCAGACCAGTTCTGGGGAACACCCAGCCTCCTATCCAATGGGTACTGGGGGCTGTTCCCCCAGGGGTAAAGTGGCAGGGGAATGAAGCTGACCACTCACCTCCAACTAGTGCTGAGGTCAAGGCAACATGGGTGTATACATCCACTCCCCTATATGTCTTCATGGTGTAGTGCTTAATTAGTTCAACAAACAGACAACTTTACTGTACCTTACACTTTTAACTTCACTGTCTATATATCCAAAGATGGTAACTGAAGGGATGACTGAGGCAACAAACATGAGAATTTAGGGTTCAGGGAAATGCTCCAATTTATAATTGCAAAACCACATCCATATGCTGCATCGATAATTTAATTCAAAAGAAAGTCTATACGCAGCTAAGCAAATAATCTGAACAGCCTATGAATGCACAAAATATGGCCCATGTGACAACAGATCAGAGCCCATTTTTTCTCGTATCTACATTTCAGTTATGTGCCCCCACCTAAATTGCATTATTATAATTCTGATGCCAAACAAAAATGGAGGTGGGGGGGGATACTTATAATAAGACAGCTAAATGCATACTGCCTAGTTAACATTCAAAGAGAAGATATTTCATAAGCACAGAATATGCTTTCCTACATGCACGATAAAAACTGTGCATGCCAGTTCACGGTTCTGAAGTCACAGCACCTTAGTCTACTGAGTAGGCAAAATTAGTTAATCATGGGCTGGTGTACAGTAAACCAAATTTGTTTATGTAGTGGACAGAATAAACAGCCGGAATAGCTATGGGCTGAATGGCCCGAGAATTGGGGTTCGATTCTGGAGACAAAAGATTGTTTTCTTATCCAGAGTGTCCAGACCTGCGTTAGGCCCACCCAGCCTCCTATCCAATGGATACCCGGGGGTTAAGCGGCCAGAGCGCAAAGGTGATCACTCATCTATATCTAGTGCCGTGGTCACGAATACGTGGATCTACATATCCACTCCCCATACATCATGGCATAGTGATCTTAATTGGGTACAGGGATAACATTATTGCTTATTGGACAAAACAGGTCTAAATGTTTAAATTACAAAATTTGTGAACGATATGACTAATGCAACTACCTCCTTGTACGGCATTGCACAGTTGGCTATAACCTTACCGGAAACCATTAAAACACTAACAGCATTAATCTCTTCACTTAGGCAATCCGCAGTACTCTGGGAGCCACAGGTCCACCAACTTTCGAACAGTAACAGCAGAACAAAATAAGCATGACCCCTCTTGAGCAATATTACATTACAAATACTTTCATACAAATATGCTTACCTGACCCCCTTCCTTTGATAATTTCACAATAATTTCGTAACACTCGTCTAAATTTTCAGTCATACTACTTCGTATGTTAAAAAGTAACAATCACTTTAAACCGTCACTTGTATATTAAAATTATACGAATTTATATTACAATCTCAGTATACTTCCACTGATATTTATGACGTATTTCGCTTATCAAAGAACGCTGTCAGAAATATTAAACATAGGCAAGGGTTACCAACTCATCGTGTAACTTGTATTTGGACCTCTACCTATGTATTCATAATTATCTGGACAAGGGCATACTGTCAGTAATTTTTGTACTCCCAGGCTTGCTTATCTATATTTACTTTCTTCAGCTGTTTTATCGCATACACGAGAACAAACTCGGGGAAATCAATAGTAATTTCTGCTACCGGTTTTGTTGCAACCAGATTCATTGTGCTTCGCCTGATTACTATGGCGCGACTTTTAATTTAATGAGAATATGTCAGTTGAACAGCAGGTTTATGCATGAATGTCGACATTAATTTGGCCCGTCAGTGTTTTCGTCAAAGTGATAATAACACATAGACAGCACTGAGATAGAACAAATTTACTTTTCATTCCTTTTAAAAATAAGAAAGCAAGCTAAAAGCTGAAAGCAATTACAGAGAAGACACAGGCGAGTAACACGGCTAGACCATTAAAAACGATTACGAATCCCTGGTACACTGGGAAATCATCTTTGGATCACATGACTAAAATGATGCGATTTGATTCGTTCCCATTCTATCGAAAGTTAGGCCGCGCCATAGTTCAAGCGGTTAGTCGCTAGCTTCCCACCGCGGCGGCCCGGGTTCGATCCCGGGTCTGGTCAAGTGGGATTTGTGGTGGACAAAGTGGTGTTGGGGCAGGTTTTCTCCGAGTACTTCGGTTTCCCCTGCCAATCTTCATTCCACCAATTGCTCCACAATCACCCTCATCTATCGTGTGGGGCTGGTACAATAGGCCAGAAGCGGGTGCAGTATAAGGGACTTAGTCCCACCCCACTATCAATAAAAAAAAAATATCGAAATTTGGAGGATTTCTTTTTGGACGTGGAAAAGGGCAAGGTTTTTGAAAATGTTGTCAAAATAGTATAACTGAAGTTCTCTACTGTTTACAGTAGAGTCAGAAAGTTTCAAAATATCTAACAATATGCTACAGGTAAGGAAGAAGCGTTACTTTGGGTATTTATTTTTAAATATGCGATGTTACAAATTATGGCATGGATTGAGCTCCTCCCAAAGTTCCAGGTTTCACAGAGGGCCTCGTATTTTCTCTTTGGTTACTTTTTGCAACATATCAGACAAATGTTACGCAGTCGAGTCTTTAGATAAAGCGTCAGACTGTAGTGATCACCTTACCAGGCACGGAAAACAGCAGTAGGAACGATGCTAGCCCTCTCCCAAGGATATTTAAATGTTTTGCATTGCATTCATCTGCCTCCACCCATAAGACAGTTTAATGTAAGTGAAAGAGCTAAAAGTGCACTTATGGATATTGTTCTTTGTTGAAAGGAGTTCGATGGCATCCCAGTGAAGAAAGTTCAGTTACAGCTGGAGTGAAGTCCACCCATTCCCTATGCATACTGGTTGTATAGAGTTCCTGTGTGGATACTAATTTTCGAGTAAGTTCTTCACAAATTAAAAATCGAGGAATTGCATTTTCATTGAATAATGGACTTCATGAATTGGTTTCACTTGCATGAGCTGTATAGTGCATAACAGTGTTGCAAACACAAGTAGATGGACTGTAATTGAGAAGTAAGTAATGTTTACACATTTGTTGATGTTATCTTTCTGAAATGGGATGACACCACTGAAGAAGTTGTATTCTGTATGGTGGAGAACATAAGTCAGTATGGACTGAGCAAGGAGAATCCAGAAATTCTTTGCCTGCTGTTGGCATGTCGTCTGCAAGGAGTTTGGCTTCTTACCAAGGAAGGAGCATCTGAGATTTCTTCCCCTTCGCACACTTACTGTGACCCAAACATGAGGTGGCCATGTGGCAGAGGTGAGCATCATGTCATAACAGAGCCTGTTTGCTGCAAACACATATTTTATGAAGTATAGTGTGTTACTGTCGAAGGCTTTGTATGATGTCTTATTTGTTGGCACTCCTGGAGATGCACCAGTGAAGAAATAAGTGTTTGAGCTGCAGGAGGATGCACGTGGTGGCTTGGGCTCCCTCCCCTGTGGAAGAAGGACATCCAGGAAGTTCTCCTGCTCTGACTGCATACAAGCTCTGAGGAGCCCATGAAGGAAAGGTGTGGGTTGTGTCTGAACCAATGGCAATGGACAGTGCTCACTGTGGCTCCATTACTATGCAGTAAGGGAGATTTAGCTGCTTTGTTTGCACCCTGTGGAGTTGCCTCCCTGCCTCAGAGTTTGATGTAGGTGAGAGAGTTGGAAGACTCTCTGTAACAGAGCTTACTGTTTGTTCACAGGAGTTCGATGGCATCAGTGAAGACATTTCTGTTCTGGCTATGGAGGAATGTCGTTGGGTTTGGACTGAACAAGGATGCCAGAAGTCGCCCTTCACCCTCTGCATGTACCATGTACAAGATGGCCACTGACATGAAGCAGAGGAAGGACAATCAGAAGAAGCTCCACTCTGTGTGTGACTGTGCACCAGACTGCGAGGAGTTCCTGCAGAGAAGGTGTGTGTCACCTGAATCTAATTGTGGGCCCCGTTGTCTGGAAATTTACAGTCGAGGAAGGCACCTTTGTTCCTCTTATTGGAGTGGATCAACTACTTAGTGTTCGGGGTTTGAGGTTTCCCACATTTGATATTCAGCTTCAGTGATCACAAACTTGTAATCTCATTGTTAAGTTGCTTTTGTGTTGGATTTTCCTCAGTCTTGTGTCCAAATTCAGACCCCTAAATGGGTGGGATCACTGTAATTGGACATTTATTTGAAGTGAATCATTTTAATGGTTATATATATAAACAATATATATTGTTTAGTAAAACTCTGTATTTTTGGCTTTATCCTCAAAAGGTACGCCACTGACATGCATTTCAGTTCCCAATACATGATCACAAAAGTATGTCTGACTCATGCACATTGACTGTATGCAGTGGGGCTGGTGTCTAGAAATGAAACACCGTTGAGAGAATCCGAGTGACAAAACTACCTCCAGCCTACACACACACTCACAAGTAATTGTAATTGTAATTTATTTCGAGTTCCAGAAGATCCAATAAAACTGGTTACAAACCATAGGATATAGAACATGTTAAAATACAGACTAGAACATGTCAATATAAACAAAATATAAAAATACAATACAATCATAAACACAGTTAAGAAATTATTTGAGCTCAAAAGAGCATGTCACAAATATAAAACAAAAAATAAATAAATTAAATAAATAAAAGATATAAATGGCAACAAATATTATCATAAATACAATAAAACTCTTGTGCAGGAAGACTCATTAGTATAAGATAACATGCAAATTCATTTAAATCCATTATTTACAACATCATTCATTAACACTATAATACTCCTCCAAGTCATAAAAACAATGAGTAATCAAATATCTTCTTAGAGAAATCTTAAATTGCTTGTATTTCCCAACCATCCCCTTTATTTCAAGAGGCAAATTATTAAATAACTTTATACCCGTAAAATAAACACCTTTTTGATACAGTGTTAAGGTGGAAGTTGGGAGATATAAATTACTTCTCTGTCTTGTCTGGAGATTATGTGCATCATGGTTAGTAGTGAACAGTTTACTATTCTTTGATACAAAGAGCAAAACTGAATAAATATATTGAGACTTCAATGGTAAGATTCCTAGCTGCCTAAAAAGATTTCTGCATGAATGCCTATTACTATATCCTGTCATTAAACGAACTGCTTTTTTTTGTATCAAAAAGAGTTTCTTGGTATTAGTTGCTTGCCCCCAAAATATAATTCCATAAGATAGTATAGAATGAAACAGAGAATGATATATCTTCACTAATGATGAGCCTGACATATAAGGTCTGACAGATATTATCATAAAGCAAACTGTAGCTAGTTTGTTAATAACTGAATCAATATGTATATTCCAAGAGAGGATGTTATCAACTTCCAGACCGAGAAATTTGAGATGAGAGGCTTCCACTAAATCACTAATATCATAGGAATTGGAGGCCTTGGTTGGAACAGAGTTTTTGGTTATAAATTGCATTGTAAAAGTCTTCAACAAATTGATTGATAACAAATTAGATTTAAACCATTTATCTATGTTTATAAGGCTTGCATTAAGTTTTGCTTCCATAATATCGGGACTCTTATCCATGACTATGAGGCTAGTATCATCAGCGAACAAGACAGATAGAGCAGTATCAACAGTATTCTAAATACTTTCACCGATTCATTCCTCTTTTGTGAAATGTTCTAAATATCAGACACAAAATGTGTTTCATAAGGAATGAACAAACTTCCAAACTATATTAAAAATGTTCTCAACCTATTACAAAACNTTACTGTGGCACTTCTCTGTGACCTACTGTAGCTCTGACTGCCTAAGTGACAACAGACGTTTCTCATTGCTGTGTGATCTGAATTTGCACTTCCTTCTCAAGTTCAGTCTACTGTGGGTGAATGAACCATGCAACAAAATGTATTTGTTCTTCCAAACATCAACTGGAGAAACATTATCTTGTACAGACTAAAACCATCATACCTTAGGACACTTTTTTGCAAATCCAGTGGCACATAACTTTGAAGGTGTTTGTAATTATGGCTTAGTTTTCCAGCCCATAGTAAACTCTCTGATTACTAAAATCTTACCTTCAGACACTTCTTAGCCATGTGTTGAACCTTGATGGAAATGGTGCAACACACAGGGTCCCCTTAGAGTTTTCGCAGTTGTATCTTGTTTCACTCCGTTTGCCGTTTTTGTAGCATACAGCACAGTGCCGACATGGATTTTGCTTTGCACTGTGGCAGCAGTGTAGGAGGGAAAATGAGGAACGTTCATCTTTTTGGTGGTCTGCCTAATGGTCCGTCTTCTGTTATATGATGTTTTGAAATTCTAGTTTTTATCAGTTTCACTTGAAATTACCTCCTGGAAATGCTGGTGTCTTTTTTCTTGTGTAAAGTGAATATGAATTCAAAGAGCAGATATCAATCAAATGGCAGAAGTGCTTTTGATAGTATTTTTTTAGTGTTTTCCTTGTGAAGTGATAGCTTGTCAAGTAAGCATCACTGCGGTCCAAACCTTCCATCCTGGAATCATAATCAGTGACTAGTTTGGACTCCTCCATGTCTTGCCCTTGAACCCTAGTTGCAACCATTTTGTCATCATGAATGGTACTAATAAGAGAAATACCGATTTTGTGTTTCCACTTCATTATCATTAGCCTGTCTGTGTAGACTGACACATTCTCCCTTTTCCAGTTTCGTGCTTTTTATTTCAGCTGGGACACTTCCTGTTTTGATGCAAGGTTCCCCTAGCATTACTCTGTCTGCTGCACAGCTTATAGAACAGATCTGGGCCTCAGAACTAGCTGTCCATGATTACGGGTGTCCCTGATTCAGTAGAGGAGCCATTAGTTGTAGAACTCCTTCTGAGTCATATGGCTCATTTTTAGGCTCTCATTCAAAAGGGTATCCTGACCAATGTAAATAATAAAACTCAACATGTAATGAGATTTGGCTTCACACAATTCAAACGTTTTTATACCAAATCTAGCACATTTTGAAGGAACATATACCTTCTACATCTTCAAAGACTCCTCTGCTGGAGTACTACATACTCTGGAGTATGAACGCTCCAAAAATTTTTCATTTAGGTGATCCGGTATGGATTTTAGTTTATACAAACTTTCGGAACAAAAATGGCTTCAGTGTAACTTTGTTGTCAGCAAAATGAAATATTTTTCATTAACATTTTTTATATTATCTTGAAGCCCCTCAAAATTTGATTAAAATTAATTAAAAATTAAATATCATCAAAAATATTGATAGAATTCCATAAATTAAAGTGGAATGTTTGAAAATTTTTTGAAATCCTCTATATTAACTTGAAATCTGGGATAATTTTTGGAAAGAAATTCATAAATTTCCTTGAAATCATTCAAAACTTGGCTTATATTCGTTAAAATTAACTTAACAACTATCAAAATTGATTTAAAATGTAATAATATAATCTATAAATCCTCAATAATTTGGACAGTGTTCCATTTAGTAAGAAGAAATATTTCACATTTTTTGTGTAAATCCTTATATTAACGTGAATCGTCAAAGAATTTTCGGAAAAAATTCATAAAATAGTTTCATTTCGTTCAAAATTTGTTTAAATAATTTTAATTAAATTAGAATGACTGAAAATTTTATTAATATTCATTAAATAATATAGTAATTATGAGAAATTTAAAGGAATTCCTTATATACAGAGTGAAACGTTTTAAATACTCTTTGACATTCTTTATTTCAACTTGAAAAGTCAAAGAATTTTAGTTTAGAATTACATAGATTTCGTTGAATTTTTCAAAATTTAATAACATTTCTTTAAATTACCTTCCAATCGATGAAAATTTCTTTAATTTCTTGAAATATTATGTAAATCATCAAAGAATATCTTAGAAATGATGATTTTAGAGAGAAATCTTTCACAAAGTAATTGATATTATTTATATTAATTGAAATCAAGAAAGAATTTCTGTTTAAAATGATATAAATTAGTCTGAATTAGGTCAAAATTAGTTTAGAATTCCTTAAATTATCATGAAATACCTAAAATTTAATTAAAATAATTAATAAATAATATCGTAATAATATTGGATATAAATTCATGAATTAAATTGGAATCCTTGAGAATCTTTTNTGAAAAATTCAAAGAATTTTAGGGTAGAATTATATAGATTTCGTTGAATATTTCAAAATTTAATAAAATTTCTTTAAATTACCTTCGAATCGTTAAAAATTTCTTTAAATTTCTTGAAATATTTTGTAAATCGTCAAAGATTCTGTTAGAAATCCTGATTTTAAAGAGAAATCTTTCACATAGTAATTGATATTATTTATATTAATTGAAATCAAGAAAGAATTTTTGTTTAAAATGAAATAAATTAGTTTGAAGTAGGTCAAAATTAGTTTAGAATTACTTAAAATATCATGAATTCCCAAAAATTTGATTAAAATTAATTAACAAATAATATCGTAAAATTATTGGATATAATTCCATGAATTAAAGTGGAATCCTTGAGAATTTTTTGAAATTCTCTATATTAACTTGAAATCTGGGATAATGTTTGGTAAAAAAATTTATAAATTACCTTGAAATCGTTCAAACCTTGGTTTATATTCGTTAAAATTAACTTAACATCTATCAAAATTTACATAAAATGTAATAATATAATCTATAAATCGTCAATAATTTCGACAGTGTTCAATTTAATAAGAGAAAATGTTTCACATTTCTGTATAAATCCTTATATTAACGTGAAATCGTCAAAGAATTTTCGGAAAAAATTCATTAAATAATTTCATTTCGTCCAAAATTTTTTAAATACTTTTAATTAAATTAGAATAACTGAAAATTTTATTAAAATTCATTAAATAATATAGTAATTATCAGAAATTTTAAGGAATTCCTTATATAGAGGATGAAACATTTTATATACTTGTTGAAATTGTTTATTTAACTTGAAAAATTCAAAGAATTTTAGGGTAGAATTATATAGATTTCGTTGAATATTTCAAAATTTAATAAAATTTCTTTGAATTACCTTCGAATCGTTAAAAATTTCTTTAAATTTCTTGAAATATTTTGTAAATCGTCAAAGATTCTGCTAAAAATCCTGATTTTAAAGAGAAATCTTTCACATAGTAATTGATATTATTTATATTAATTGAAATCAAGAAAGAATTTTTGTTTAAAATGAAATAAATTAGTTTGAAGTAGGTCAAAATTAGTTTAGAATTACTTAAAATATCATGAATTCCCAAAAATTTGATTAAAATTAATTAACAAATAATATCGTAAAATTATTGGATATAATTCCATGAATTAAAGTGGAATCCTTGAGAATTTTTTGAAATTCTCTATATTAACTTGAAATTTAAATAATTTTTCTCAAAATTTACTTTAATTTCCCTAACATAAAGTAGAAATCTTAAAAAATTTGGACAGTATTCCATTTAATAAGAAGGAATCTTTCTCATATTGTGTGAAAATCCTCATATTAACGTGAAATCGTCAAAGAATTTTCAGAAAAATTTCATAAATTACGTTCATTTTGTTCAAAAATTGCTTAAATTCTTTTAATTAACTTAGAATGACTAAAAATTTTATTAAAATTCAGTAAGTAATACAGTAATTATCAGATATTTAAAGGAATTCAAATTTTGGGTGATACATTTTATAAATTGTTTTAATTCTTTATTTTAACTTGAAAAATTTGAGGAATTTTAATTAAAATTATATAGATTTTTTGTAGTCTTTCAAAATTCAATTAAAATTCCGTAAATTAACTTCGAATCGTTGAAAGTACCTTTAAAATTACCTGAACTATTACCAAAATCGGAAAGAATCTGGTAGAAATCCTGAATTAATAGTGAAATTTTTCACAAAATAATTGATATAATTTACATTAATTGAAACCGAGAAAGTAGTTTTGTTTAAAATTAAATATATTAATTGCGAGAAGTTCAATTTTATTTTAGAATTCCTTAAATTATCATGAAATCCCTCAGAATTTGTATAAAAATTAATTAAAAATTAAATATCATCAACAGGTTTGATAGAATTCCATAAATTAAAGTGGAATATTAAAATTTTTTTGAAATCCTCTATATTAACTTGAAATCTGGGATAATGTTTGGTAAAAAATTAATAAATTACGTTGAAATCGTTCAAACCTTGGTTTATATTCGTTATAATTAACTTAACATCAATCAAAATTGACTTTAAATTTAATAATATATTCTATAAATCATTAATAATTATTCAGTGTTCCATTTAAAAAGAAGAAATATTTCACATATTTTGTGTACATCCTTATATTAATTTGAAATCGTCAAAGAATTTTCGGAAAAAATTATCATAAACTATGTTGATTTCGATTAAAATTTGTTTAGATTCTTTTAATTCACTTAGAATGACTGCAAACTTTATTAAAATTCATTAAAATATATAGCAATTATCAGATATCTAAAGTAATTCAATATTTAGGTTGAAACATTTTATAAATTGTTTTAATTCTTTAGTTTAACTTGAAAAATTCGAAGAATTTTAGGTTAAAATTATATAGATTTCGATATATTCTTTCAAAATTCAATTAAAATTCCCTAAATTAACTTCGAATCGTTGAAAATTTCATTAAATATCCTGAAATATTATGTAAATTGTCAAAGAATCTGCTACAAATCCTGTACTTAGAGTGAAATTTTTCACAAAATATTTGATAAAATTTATATTAATTGAAATCGAGAAAGAATTTTTGTTTAATTGTCTTGCAATTGTCAAATGATTGTTAAATTTCCTTTAATTAGCTGGAATATTTTCAAATATTGGATAGAATTCGAAAAATTATGTTGTTAACATTCCTTAAATAAATGAGAAATAGGAAAAGCTTTGAAAAAGTAATTTAAATTATTGTGACATGTTGCGCAATAAAGAACCCCTCCCTACCCAGCAGCAAAGTGGCAACTCAGGCCACAGTGACGTAGCGGAGAGTCAGTGCTCCCCTCCCTCTCCGCATGGTAACAATGCCCAACGCGCGGCTACGTATGACGGTGTGAGGTAACAGCGTGGCTACGTAACAGGCCAACACAGCCCCTATATAAGAGAGCTGCGCTGCCTGCGAAGTCAAGTGAGTGGGGCCCGACTGAGTGAGACACTGGTTAGATTCGGCATCCGGTTAGGTCTTCACCTTGTGGGAGATTGTCTGTTTTGAGTAAGGAGTGAGATTGGTTCGGGTGACTTCTACGGAAGGAGTTGAGCGGTCCCAGGTGACCATAATCTTGTGTTCGTCTGCAGCCACCAAGTTACTATTCTGCCGCCAGTGCACATTGCGTGGCTAGTGCATCAGTGGCGGTGGCCGTCCCGTCTGCAACGGGCAAAATGGCGAAGCCGACATCGTGCGAAACACGGTGGAATGCAATCGTGGCTTCGTTTGACAGAAACCATGTGAACTTGAGAATCAATAATCCTGACTGCCAGGAAGACATCGAGTTACTGGGGAAAGGATTGCAAACCATTGGGCAGCTTATCCAAACATCGCCCTCAATAAACGGGAACGGCGCAGTTTGGAACAAGCTGATATCTAATTCCGAGGCAGAGAGGACAGTGCTGTGTAAGCACCTGGAGGGCAAGACGCTGTTTACAGCCATGCTGCGCCTCTATGCTGCCATCCACAGGGAGATGCGAGAGTCTCTCCTGCTGGAAGGGAAAGACGATTCAGCCGAGGAGTTTCGCGAACAAAGAAGACGAAAGCGAAACTCCTCAGCAGAACAATCTAAGAAACCAAAGCAATCACCTAGCCCACGGGATCCTAGATTAAAATCAAAGGAGGAAGTTGAAGTTAGAAACTTCTTTGCGCCCCTGAGGACGTCAAGTATGGACGTGGAAGAGTC
>NW_019726300.1:104988-127110 GCF_002891405.2 Cryptotermes secundus
CTGTACCTAGCCTGGACTGAGAGGCCGTGTACATATTGTACATTTATACAAGAAATAGGTACACTGTAAATATGTGTAAATACAGACAATGGACAAATTACTACAGACTGACTAACAAATGACAGACTCGACCTCTCGTCAGAGAGGGCGCTACACATAGACAAGACAGCAACTTTCACTCAAAAGAAATATCTGGTCATGAGCCCCAGCTGGGGCTCGACACCAAGACAGACAGACTGACTGACCGTCAGTTGCAACGTGACTCTGACTCTGACTCTGACTGCGAAGTCAGTTGTACCGTAGCAGTCGCCGAGTTCAGTAGTAGTCGAGCCAGTGTGTTATCAACATTCCTCGAGCTACCTCCGACTTAGTTCCGAGTTAGCCCGCAACCAGTCAGTTGTATTCCGGCATTTGCAGTGTAGTATTTGTGATACTGCAGATAGCAGTAATTGTGAATCTGTAATTTGGATGATTGTAAGTGCGAATGTGAAATAAAATTCGCTGTATCAAATACGGCGTGAAGTTATTTGTCGCGTTATACACCCAATACGTGACATTATAATGAAATCGTCCAAAAATTGGCTAATATTCCATAAATTAACTTCCAATCGTAAAAGAATTTATGGTTATAATTCAATAAATTAAGTTGAAATCGTTCAAAAATAGGTTCAAATTCTTTAAATTAGCTTGAAATCCTTCAGAAATTGGTGAGAATTCGTTAAATATACGTGAAACCGAGAAAAATATTATCAAAATATTTTAAATTAAATTGAAATTCTTCACAAATTGCTTAAAAGTGCTTATATTAACTAGAAATGCCCCCAAAATTTGTTAATATTGTGACATGTTGCGCAACGGAGGACCCCTACCTCCCCAGAGGCACGTGGCGGTAACATAGCTCTCGCGTAATAGGCGAGTCATCACCCCGCCACTCTCCCCGCGGTGACGTCACGAGCGGAGCATGTGAGCGGAGTGACATGACGCAAGAGGAATATCTTCAGGAAATCTTGGAACCGAGAAGATCATGCGTCCCGGATAAAGTTGGCTGCCATCTGCAGGAAGACATCCCGTCGCGCGACAGTGGCACGACGTTGGAGAAATGACTTCAAGAAGGAAACGCCCCAGGGAACCTTCGGATGCCGGAGAAAGGACTTGGAGCCACGGTCTCGTACCAGCCAGCGGCTGGAAGTCCAGGAGGAACGACGACGTCAGCGAGTGCAAAAACGCATCAAGAGCTGTTACGTCGACATAAGGAACCTCCGAAGAAAGAAATAATCAAGGATTGGACCTTGTGGAGGGGACGACCCCCTTCAAAACGAAAAAGAAGCAGGGCACAGAAGAGGAAGCGGTAAAATAAAAGAACTGGCCTCCTCAGTGAGAGTGAATGTGCCATGGGAGAAAGCGAAGGATGAATGTGATCTTCTGGGAAGCTGAAAGGAAACCGCTCGAGACGAGTTGATCTTAAGAAGGGAGCGGATGTAATAGACAAAGAAGATGCTGCAAGAACAGCCTCCAAAGAAAATGAACAGGGGAAGCACCGTTAGGCTATTCAGGACGAACAGCCTTTATGAGGGAGCAGTGTGACATGTTGCGCAACGGAGGACCCCTACCTCCCCAGCGGCACGTGGCGGTAACGTAGCGCTCGCGTAATAGGCCAGTCATCACCCCGCCACTCTCCACGCGGTGACGTCACGAGCGGAGCCGAAGTTAGCTGAGTCCCCGCAACCTGGTAGCTATGCAACGCGTGTCAACAGCGGTGACGTAACAGGATAACGTGGCACTCATTACGCAACAGGCAAGCACTGCGGCTATATAAGTGAGCTGCACAGCGGCTGCGAGTCAGTTGTAACGTGGCCATCGCCGAAGACAGTTCCGAGTCAGTTCCAAGCTAGCCTGCGAGCAAGTGTGTTATCAACAGTTCTGAAGGTAGCAGCCTGCGAGCGTGCGATAACTAAGAAGTCAGTGAGCGGAAGACTTATTGTGTGCTTTCGAGACTTGTGAGTGCTGTAGTAGAGTTATATTTGGAGTGTGTAATTCAGGGCGATTTGTATAGCTCCCGCGTCATTAGTACGTGAAGACTTTGGTTGTAGGGTTTGTAAAGTGAGGAAACCCGCAACTGTGTTATAATTAATTGTAGCCGTTTCTTGTAGATAGTTGAATAAACCAATTAACGATCTCTACGGCATATTCAGTAACGAAACACGTTACAATATTCTTCCGATTATCTTTAAATCTTAAAAAATAGGTAAATATTCATTAAATAAAAGTGATTTCCCACAAAATATGGTTAAAGTTCCGTAATTTAGCTAAAACTCGTAAAAAATGGATAAAATTCCTCAAATTAACTTAAAATCGCTCAAATATTCAATAAAACTGTTTTAATCAACATTAAATCGTTCACAAATTTGATAAAATTCCTAAAATAAAAGTGAAATTGACAAAATTTTGACAAAATGTCTGAAATTAGCATGAAATCATGAAAAATATTTTAAATTTCCCTAAATAAGTTGAAAGCGCCAAAGAATTTTGGGTTAAAATTCTGTAAATTACGTTGTAATCCTTCAAATATAGATTAATATTCTTTATTTAACTTGAAATCATTAAAAAATTGGTTAAAATTCCTTAAATAAAATCAAATCAGAAGAATTTGTTGAAATTTTATAAATTTAGTAAAAATCTTTTGAAAATAGTTTAAGTTTTCTTAAATTAAATCTATATCACTCAAAATTTTGATAAAATATTTTAAAAAATATTGAAATCATCAAAAAATTGTTTAGAATTCCAAAAATTAAAATGAAATCATTCAAAATTTGTTAAATTAATTAAGTTTTCATGAAATCATTTAAAATTAAATTAAAATTTATTGAATTAATTTGAAATTGTTCACAAATTGTTTGAAATTCTTATATTAACCTGAAATCGTCAAAAAATTGATAAGAATCCTTTAATTACCTTATAATCATCAAAAATGATATAAAATTAAATAGATAAAAGTGAAATCGCTAAAAATAATTTTAGAGTTCCATAATTTAGCTTGAAATCAGTCACAAATTTGTTAAATTGATATAGTGAAAAAATTAGAAAAATTCTTTAATATATGAGACAAACTTCGTCTTAAGTGCAACAATTTAATTGTAATTCTTTCTTCTCTGCTTCCTCTACATTACATGTTTCGGCCTTAAATGGCCATAATCAGGTATATATTCTTACGTAGCTGCTATACTGCCCGTAGTTTAAAATTTAAAACACTTGTCTTTCCAATTGTATGTATGTATAAAATCTTTGCTAACCTACACACGTCAATTTGATTTCCAAAATTGGCACCTTTAAATTTCAATTTCAAATTAAAATGTCTCTAAATTTTCCGTTCTTTTCCAGATTTTAAAAATTAAAATTTCTCGGGGTACTCGCCCTATTTCTATAGTGCTGCAGCGGCCACTTCTTGTTTTATCGCTGTTCAGGTTATTATCTGTAATACACAAATATTCGTATTATTATCTTATGTTACGTTATGTTATTCTTATATGTTTATACTGTTATTTGTACTTACTCTGCGGAGGCTCTCTGTGCGTGTGCCGCTGTCTATCTTTAATACGTGTGCTGTCTGGTGTATCAAAGAATTTTGGTTGAAATTATATAAAGTTAGTTGAAATTGTTCAAAAATAGTTTAAAATTGTTTAAATTCAATGTAAATCACTAAAAATTTGGTTAAAATGCTTCAAATAACATTGAAATCATCAAAAAATATTTAGGATTCAATAAATTAAATTGAAATGATTAAAAAATTAGTATAAATTACTTGAATTTTCATGAAATCTTTCAATATTTGTCAAATTTTATTTAATTAATTTTTAATCGTTTAAAATTGTACCAAATTCCTTAATTAATTTGGAATCGTCAAATAATGTGTTAACAATCCTTAAATTATCTTCAAATCTTTAAGAAATTAGTGAAAATTAATTAGTTAAATGTGAAATCGCCAAAAATATTTCTACAGTTCCATAAATCAGCTTGAAATCAGTCACAAATTTGTTAAAATTCCTCGAATTAGCTTGATGTCGTAAAAGAATTAGATTAATTCTTTAAATTTCTATGCAGTTATCAAAAAATTGGTTAAATTCCTTTAATTAACTTCAATTTGTTCAAATATGGAAAGAATTCTTTAAATTATTTTGAAATTATTCACAAATTTGTTAATATTACTTAAATAAATGTGAAATGTCTAAAAATTTTGAAAAACTTCCTTAAATTACTAGGAAATCGTCCAAAATTTGGTTAATATTCCATAAATTAACTTCCAATCGAAAATAATTTTGGGTTATAATTCGATCAATTAGGTTGAAATCGTTCAAAAATATGTTCAAATTCCTTACATTACCTTGAAATCGTTCAGACATTTTTGAAAATTATTTAAATAAAGATGAAATCGACAAAATATTATCAAAATACCTTAAATGGTCATGAATTCTTTCACAAATTGGTTGAGATTTATTTCATTTACTTGAAATCATCAAAAAATTATTTAATAATCCTCCTATTATCTTTAAACCGTCAAAAACTCGGTTAAAAGTAATTAAATAAAAGTGAAATCACAAAAATATCGTTAAATTTGAGTAATTTTTATTAAAATCTTAAAAATTTGGTTAAAATTCCTTAATTTAGCTTACAATCGCTCGAATATTCAATAAAATCTTTTAAATTATCCTGAAATCGTTCACAAATTTGATAAAAATTCCTTAAATATTTTGAAATTGCCAACAAATTTTGTCAAAATTTCTTAAATTAGCCTATAGTATTTGGAATCGTGGGAATCGTCAAAGAATTTTTGGCTAAAATTCTATAAATTATGATATTGTAACGTGTTTGGACACTGAATACGCCGTAGAGATCGTTAATTTGTTTATTTAAAAACCTACAAATCACGGCTACAATTTATTATAACATAGTTGCGGGTTTCCACACTTTACAAACCCTACAACCAAAGTCTTCACGTACTAATAACGAGGGAGCTGTACAAATCTCCCTGAATTACACACTCCAAATATAACTGTACTACAGCACTCACTACGTCTCGAAAGCACACAATAAGTCTTGCGCTCGCTGACTTCTTAGTTATCGCACACTGTCACATAAAGTCTTGTAACCACGCGTTCGTGTTTCTTATCGCG
This sequence comes from Cryptotermes secundus, assembly GCF_002891405.2. Taxonomy (NCBI): domain Eukaryota; kingdom Metazoa; phylum Arthropoda; class Insecta; order Blattodea; family Kalotermitidae; genus Cryptotermes; species Cryptotermes secundus. The sequence continues at coordinate 110,157 of NW_019726300.1, forward strand.
ACTGCTTCTATATGTCAACTCGACTCGTAGGCTTGCTCGGAACTAACTCGTAGGTAGCTGCCTTAAGAACTAACTCGGAACTACAACTGAACTCGCCGACTGCTACGTTACAAATAACTACTCGCAGGCAGCGCAGCTCTCTTATATAGGGGCTGTGTGGGCCTGATACGTAGCCACGCTGTTACCTCACACCGTCTTACGTCACCGCGCCTTGCGCGTTACGTTACCGTGCGGAGGGGGGAGGGGAACCCTGACTCATCCGCCACGTCACTGTGGCCTGAGTTGCCACGTTGCTGCTGGGTAGGGAGGGGTTCTCCGTTGCGCATCATGTCACACTGCTCCCTCCTTAAGGCTGTTCGTCCCGAATAGCCTAACAGTGCATCCCCGTTCCTTTGCTTCGGAGCCTGTTCTTGCAGCATCTGTTCTCCGGGCGTTACAACCGCTCCCTTCTTAAGACCAACTCGTCTCGTGCGGTTTCCTATCAGCTCGCCAGAAGATTCAGTTGTGTCTCATTCGTCCATTACTTTCATTCTGTGGCACATTCACTCTCTCTGGGAAGGCAGGTTCTTCTATTTTACCGGCTCCTCTTCTGTGGCCTGCGTCTTTTTTCGTTTTGGAGAGGGTCGTCCCCTCCACAAGGTCCAATTCTTGATCATTTCTTTCTTCGGAGGTTCCTTATGTCGACGTAATAGCTCTTCCATGATTTATTTCACCGTCTTTTAGTGGATAAACTCATCCACCTCACTCCCATCTCTCGCACTACATGTTTCGCCACAAAGTGCCATCTTCAGGTGCTTATTCGATTAACGTTAAACTAGTTCACTGCATGTCTTGTTTTCATATTAAAATAATTAAAATATATTGTGACATGTTGCGCAACGAAGGACCCCTACCTCCCCAGGGGCACGTAGCGGTAACGTAGCGCTCGCGTAATAGGCGAGTCATCACCCCGCCACTATCCCCGCGGTGACGTCACGAGCGGAGCCGAGCGGAGCCGAAGTTAGCCGAGCCCCCGTAACCTGGTAGCTATGCAATGCGAGTCGACAGCGGTGATGTAACAGGATGACGTGGCACTCATTACGCAACAGGCAAGCACTGTGGCTATATAAGTGAGCTGCACAGCGGCTGCGAGTCAGTTGTAATGTGTCTACCGCAGATATAAATAGTAGACGAGCGAGTGTTATCAACAATTCTCCAGTCAGCCGACTACAGTTGGAATATAGCAGCCGTCGCGGAAAGAAGAACCGGACGTATGTTTGATTGTGTAATTGGGAGTTGTGATACAGTGATACATAGCTCCCCTACTGTAAACGTGTAGACTACTGAAGACAGAGTGAGCTGATTTGCGCATAGGGTTATAAATCGTGAAACCCCGCAACAGTGTGAACAGATTATTGCGATTAGGGTTATAAAGTGTGAAACCCCGCAACTGTGTTATAAGTAATTGTAGCCGTTACTTGTAAATTGTTGAATAAACCAATTAACGATCTCTACGGCGTATTCAGTAACGAAACACGTTACAATATATTTATCATATATACTGATAAATATTTTTAATATTTATCAGTATATATGCCCCCTCGTTGGTGTCTCCACCTTATCGTGGTGAGGGGGTTTGAGTATGCCAAGGACCCTGAGAGCTATACCAGCGGTAGCGTAGCTACTGGCAGGGCCTCCCTTGCTGGACAGGTCAAAGGGTAGGCATCAGACGAAGAGAGACACCAAAAACCAAAAACTGATGCCGGAAGCAGCGTCATCAGCAGCGACTTGAAGCACAGAACAAATGATGCTCGAGATGGTTCAAGTTCGTATAGCAACAGGCGTGACCAGAGTGGTTTGAACGGCTGTTGTACTGCGATGTGGAAAGCAAATGGAAAAACTACCACATTATCACTTTTCCTGGATAGTCTCTTTCCAAAAACAGAAGATCACATTAAGTGGAGGAACTGTTTTGGAAGAGACTGTGGATCTGTCATATGACAGATTACTGATCAATCAATCAATCAGTATATATGATAAATATATATTTTAATTATTTTAATATGAAAACAAGACATGCAGTGAACTAGTTTAACGTTAATCGAATAAGCACCTGAAAATGGCACTTTTGCGCCGAAACATGTAGTGCGAGAGAAGGGAGTGAGGTTGATAAGTGTATGCACTAAAAGACGGTGAAATGAATCATAGACTTAAATCAGTGCAACAGGACGCTAAAATATAAGATTAGTAATAGCTCTTAGTGCGCTGTTTGTACTCGCTGACGTCGTTGTTCCTCCTGGACTTCCCATCCCTTGCTGGCGCGAGACCGTGGCGCCAAGTCCTTTCTCCGGTATCCGAAGGTTACCTGGGAAGTTTCCTTCTTGAAGTCATTTCTCCAAAGTCGTGCCCCTGTCGCGCGAAGGGATATCTTCCTACAGATGACAGCCAACTTGATCCGGGACGCATGATCTCCTCGGGTCCAAGATTTATTGAAGGTGTTTCTCCGGCGCCATGTCACTCTTGCATGGCGGGACTCCTTCCTGCTGACGACGGCCAATTTATTCTGGGGTCCGAAATTTTTCCGTGTCGAATCTTTCTTTTGTCGCTTGTTTCGGACCCTACGCCTTTTCTTCTTCGGTTCTCTGACCGGCATTACTTCGGCGTCTTCTACGGGTACCTCTCGAAACTCTGCCGCCTCAGGTTTCCTGTTCGCTGAAACCGGCTATTCATCTTCTGGAGGTGCCTTCATTTCTTGGCAAGCCGTCTTCTCATTGTGGCTGGCATTCACCGTTTTTGCAGTCAGTGCGTAGTGTAGGGGCCTTAATGCATATGCCGGCATTCGCCCTTCTTCGCCGGCTGTCGCTCGTAGTTGTCACGTATTGGGTGTATAACGCAACAAATAACTTCACGCCGTATTTGATATAGAGAATTTTATTTCACATTCGCACTTACAATCACCCAAATTACAGATTCACAATTACTGCTATATGCAGTATCACTAATACTACACTCCAAATGCCAGAATTCAACTGGCTGGTTGCTGGCTAACTCGGAAATCTCTCGGAACTACCACTGAACTCGCCGACGGCTACGTTACAACTAACTCGTAGGTAGCTGCCTCGAGAACCGTTGATAACAGACTCGCTCGTAGGCTTTCTCGGAACTAACTCGGAACTGAACTCGGCGATGGCCAAATTACAACTAACTACTCGCAGGCAGCGCAGATCTCTTATATAGGGGCTGTGTGGGCCTGTTACGTAGCCATGCTGTTCCCTCACGCCGTCTTACGTCACCGCGCGTTGCGCGTTACGTTACCGTGAGGATGAGGGGGGAGGGGAGCGCTGACTCATCGACCACGTCGCTGTGACCTCAGTTGCCACGTTGTTGCTGGGTAGGGAGGGGTTCTCCGTTGCGTAACATGTCACACTGTCGACACCATTTCTCAATGTCGGTCCTTGCTTGGAGCCACTAGAATCTCTGCCGAACCTTATTCAGAGTTTTGTTGACACCAAAGTTACCTCCTGACGGTCCACCGTTCAGTTCGTTCAGAACGTCCTTCACCCTGCTCCGAGGAATAATTACCGTATTTACACATGTATAGGCCGCACATTTTTTGCCAAAAATTCAAGATGAAAACTGGGGTGCGGCTTATATTCGAAATATTCGAAATCACACTTCATTTAAAAAAATTATTTTCATAATTAGTAATACAGGGTGTTCAAAGATCGAGGAAACTGGGGCAGCAGCGTAGAGAGGATGGAACGTTTCTCCGCGACTACTGTGCCCCTCCCAGCTAGCAAGAGTGCAGTCGTGTCGCTGATACCCTTACATCAGTTTCTGTACATGCACACATTTATAAGAATACTGTAAAAAGATAACACAAACTTACCGTGCTTTATAACAGGTGCTGAAAGTGACCCCCTTCTGCTTGCAAACATGCTTCGCATCGCATGAATAAGTTATGCGACACTTTCTGAAGTTGGTCCACGGTAATTGAACCATATTACTGTTCATCACTTGACTCGTTACTGTCGATGTNCGGCATTTCAAAGAACACAGGAGTTTCATCAACATTTCCAATAGCTCCCATGGTGTAGTTGTGCGTCTTTCTTAATTTCAGGACTTGTTTTTGAAATGCAAGCAGTTTCTCCTGGTATGTGTCGGGAAGGCGCTGCGCTATTGACGTCCGTCAATGAATTACAAGATCATGTCGGGCCATAAAGCGCCTTGCCCATCCATAACTTCCCTTAAATTCATTACGAGGAATTTTCATTCTGTCCGCTATTTTGAGGCCTTCAAATTGAATCATTTCCACAGACACAGAAAATCCATCCGCCCGTGTATTACGCACGTATCGCAAAAGTTTATTTTCAAGTTCTGGAAATTTAGCTTTCTTTCCGCGGAAAGATTGTAGATTTTGTGACGTTTTTTCAAGGGCAACTTTCGTTAGTATCCATCTTCGCACATTTTTTTCGTCAACGTCGAATTTTTTCCTGCTGCTCGATTTTCGTGTTCTTGTGTGTAACGCACCACTTGCAGTTTAAATTTAGACGTATAACCTGCTCTTACTCGACCCATGTTTCACTCAGAACTAACCAGGCAAGTCAAGTAAAGGCGAAAAGGTTATAACTCTCCCCCTCAATGCCTTTGTTCCGAGCGGTACCGTTATTTTCGCTAGTTGCGAACTTAGGAATGTTAAACGTTGCCAAATTTCGGAATAATTTCTACTCCTGAAATAATATTCCAAGAAAATTATTTTTTCTCTAATTTCTGTCTGAAAATTGTGCTGCGGCCTATACACGCACGAGGCCTATACATGCGTAAATACGGTATCTGGGCTACTTGATTTCTTCCGGTGGCGGATTCCCAGTCACGCTCTAGTACGCCGTTTCTCACAGCGAGCGATTTCCACTGGGCCCAGTAGCTTTTGTACGTGGGATCCCGATCCGCGATGTCCTGCCATTTCGGTCGTTGGCCGTTTACATGTCACAATATAATCGAACGAAAATAGGTTAATATTTCTTAATTAACTTGAAATCACTCAAAAATTGGTTAAAATTCCATAAATTAACATACAATTGTCAAAGAATTTTGTTGAAATTACATGAATTTAGTTAAAATCTTTTGAAAATAGGATAAAATTGCATTAATTAGATGAAAATCACTCAAAATTTGTTTAAAATTCTTTAAATAATATTGAAATCGTCATAAAATTAGTTAGAATTCCAAAAATTAAATTGAAATCATTCAAAATTATAAATGATTTAATGAAAACTGATTTAATTTTAACCAATTATAATTGGTTAAAATTAAATCAGTTTTCATTAAATCATTAAAAGCAAATTAAAATTTATTTATTTAATTTGAAATGGTTCATAAATTGGTTTAAATTCCTTATATTAACTTGTAATCGTCAAAAATTTGTTAACAATCCTTAAATTATCTTCAAATCATCGAAAAATTGTTAGATAAATGTGAAATGGCTAAAAAAAATTGTATAATCCCATAAATTAGCTTGAAATCAGTCACAAATTTGTTAAAATTCCTTAAATTAGCTTGATATTGTAAAAGAATAGATAAATTTTTAATTGGCTTGCAATGATCAAAAAATTGCTTAAATTCCTTTAATTAACTTCAATTTGTTCAAATATTGGATAGAATTCTTTAAATTATTTTGAAATCATTCACAAATTTGTTAATACTTCTTAAAGTAATGTGAAATCTCTAAAAATATTGACAAAATTCCTTAATTTATTACGAAATCATCCAAAAATTGGTTAATATTCCATAAATTAACTTCCAATCGTAAAATAATTTTTTGCTGTAATTCGAAAAATTAGGTTGAAATCGTTCAAAAATAGATTCAAATTTCTTAAATTGGCTTGAAATCGTTCAGAAATTGGTGAATATTCCTTAAATAAAGTTGAAAACGACGGAAATATTGTCAAAATATCTTAAATTTCATTGAAATATTTCACGTATTGGTTGTGAGTTCCTTATATTAAGTTGAAATCTTAAAAAAATGGTCAATATTCCTTGAAATATGTTCAAATAGTCAAAACGGTTAAAATTAATTAAATAATAGTAAAATCCCCCAAAATATGGTTAATGTTCCGTAATTTAGCTTGAAATCTTAAAAATATTGGTTAAAATTTCTTAAATTAGTTTAAATCCTTTAAATATTCAATGGAATTCTGTAAGTTAACCTGAAAACGTTAACATATTTGATAAAATTTCTAAAATTAAAGTGAAACTGCCAAACAATTTGTCAAAAATTCTTAAATAAATGAAATCTTTCCAAAAAAAATTAAATTACTCAAAATAAGTTAAAATCATCAAAAACGTTTGTTTAAAATTCCATAAATTATATTTAAATCGTCCAAAAATAAGTTAATATTCCTTATTATCTTGAAATCACTAAAAAGTGGTTAAAATTCTATAAATTAACATCAAATCTTAAAAGAATTTGGTTCAAATTACATAAATTTAATTAAAATCTTTTGAAAATCGGTTAAAATTGCTTATGTTAAATTAAAGTCACTCAAAATTTGGTTAAATGCTTTAAATATTTAAATCTTCAAAAAAATTGTTAATATCAAATAAATTAAATTGAAATTATTTAAAAAATTGGTTAAAATTCCTTGCGTTTTTACGAAATCGTTTAAGCATTTGTCAAAATTTATTGAATTAATTTGAAATCGTTCACAAATTGGTTGAAATTACTTATATTAACTTGGAATCATAAAAAATATGTTAACAATCCTGAAATTATCCTCAAATCATCAAAAAATTAGTTAAAATTAATTAGATAAAAGTGAAATTGCCAACAATATTTCTACAGTTCCATAAATTAGCTTGAAATCAGTTACAAATTTGTTAAAATTCCTTGAATTAACTTGATGCCGTAAAAAATTAGATAAATTCTTTAAATTGATTTGCAATAATCAAATAATTGGTTAAAATTCCTTTAATTAAGCGGAATTTGTTCAAATATTGTATAGAATTATTTAAATTATCTTGATGTCATCCATAAATTTGTTAATATTCCTTAAATTAATGTGAACTCTAAAAAATTTTGACAAAATGCCTTAAATTAATTTGAAATCTTCCAAAATTTTGTTACTATTCTCTGGGCATTTGTCGTTACTTCAATGACAACCCACTTCTTCGGAACAGTTTGTGATTCCTGAAAAGGACCGTTGGTTGCTGAGATGCTTGGGAGTGAATCAGCGATGCGCGCACCGGTAGGAAGGAATGTTGGTTGCGGTGTGTTGAGGCGGCTGAGTCAGTTAACTGGCCGCAGTGCGGCCGTTGCTGAAGGTTGCTTGTTTGTTGGAGAACGTTCGCTTGCCGAGCGCGGTCGCAGGAGTGGAGAAGCGGTAGCTACGCAAGTTGCCCAATGTGTCGGGCATGACTACCGGCGAATCAAGGCGGCCGAGAGGCCCAGTGAGTCGGGTGTGACCGCCGGACAGCCGAGGCAGTGGTGCTAGGCCCAGCGAAGTGCCAATGCCTCCGAAGACCGAGCGCTGGCGACGAAGCGTAATGTTTGCTTGTAGACTGCTTGTAGACTAATCGTAGACTGATGACTGATGCTGCCTGGTTGGAGCTGCTCCTTTCTATACCCAGCTCGGCAGGCGGAGAGAAACTTGCATTTGAAGAGAACAATTTGCAGAACGCCGATTGGCTAGCGAAAATGAGGAGCAGAAATTTGCAGTGCCTGCTATGTGGGATGTCCCCACATCACTACCACCCCCCGGGAGAATTGATGCTGCTGCTTGCTAGCTGTCTGCAGAGTCTATGCTGAGCCAGGAAGAACCAATGTGGGAGTCGTTAATGATCTTCACCACACGCGCTTCCAATCACGTCGAAGTCACCAAAGTGGGTTCGTTTGAAGAATGCTGATGTGGAACTGAATGGTACTGATCTGGACTGATAACTTGCTAGCTTGTGCTCCTCCATCTATACAATGCACAGTAGGCGGAGCGAAACTTGCATTTGAGGAGCAACAACTTGCGGAGCGATGTTTGGCTAGCGAAAATGAGGAGCAGAAATTAGCAATGTGGGATGTCCCCAGAACTCCATATATTAACTTCAAATCGTAAAAAATTTTTGATTATAATTCAATAAATTGGGTTGAAATGGTTTAAAAATATGTTCAAATTCTTTAAATTACCTTGAAATCGTTCAGAAATTGGTGAAAATTCTTTAAATAAAGGTGAATTCGACAAAAATATTGTCAAAATATCTTAAAATTGACACGAATTCTTTCACAAATTGGTTGATATTCCTTTTATTTACTTGAAATCGTCAGAAAATGGGTTAATATTTTTTTCGATTATCTTTAAATCGTCAAGAAGTAGGTTAAAATTAATTAAATAAAAGTAAAATCATCAAAAATATGGTTAAAGTTAGATAAAAGTGAAATAGCCAAAAATATTTTTAAAGTTCCATAAATTAGCTTGAAATAAGTAACAAATTTGTTAAAATTCCTTGCATAACTTGATGTAAAAAATTAGTTAAATTCTGTAAATTGATTTGCAATAATAAAAAAATTGTCTAAAGTTCCTTTAATTAGCTTGAATTTGATCAAATATTGGATAGAATTCTTTATATTATCTTGAAATCATTCAGAAATTTGTTAATATTCCTTAAATAAATGTCAAATATATAAAAATTTTGACAAAATTCCTTAAATTATTACGAAATCGTCAAAAATTTGGTTAATATTCCGTAATTTTACTTCCAATCGTAAAAGAATTTTTGGTTATAATTCGATCAATTAGGTTGAAGTTGTTCAAACTGCGCGCAAATTTCTTAAATTACCTTGAAATCTTTCAGAAATTGGTGACAATTCTTTAAATAAATTTGAATTCGACAAAAATATTGTCGAAATATCTCAAAATTGACATGAATTCTTTCCCATATTGGTTGAGATTCTTTTATTAACTTGAACTCGTCAAAAAATGGGTTAATATTCCTTCGATTATTTTTAAATCGTCAAAAATAGGTTACAATTAATTAAATAAAAGTAAAATCACCAAAAATATGGTTAAGGTTCCGTAATTTAGCCAAAAATCGTAAAAATTTTGTTAAAATTCCTTAATTTAGCTTAAGATCTCTCAAATCTATATAAATATTGTGACATGTTGCGCAACGGAGAACCCCTCCCTACCCAGCAATAACGTGTCAACTCAGGCCACAGTGACGTGGCGGATGAGTCAGCGCTCCCTCCCATCCTCCTCGGTGACGTAACGCACGGTGACGTAAGACGGCGCGATGTGACAGCGTTGCTAGGCTATAAGCAAACACGGTGACGCGGCACCGCTTCCTACTTTGACGTGGCACGCAACAGGCAACACTGCGGCTATATAAGGGAACTGCACAGCAGCTACGAGCAGTTGTAACGTAGCAGTCGCCGAGTTAAGTAGTAGTCGAGAGAGTGTGTTATCAACAGTTCTCCAGTCAGCCGACTACAGTTGGAATATAGCAGCCGTAGCGGAAAGATGAACCAAACGTGTGTGTAATTGTGAATTTGGGAGTGTGTGATACAGTGATACATAGCTCCCCTACTGTACACGTGTAGACTACTGAAGACAGAGTGAACTGATTTGCGCATAGGGTTATAAATCGTGAAACCCCGCAACAGTGTGAACATATTAATGCGATTGGGGTTATAAAGTGTGAAATCCCGCAACTGTGTTATAAGTAATTGTAGCCGTTACTTGTAGGTAGTTGAATAAACCAATTAACAATCTCTACGGCGTCTTTAGTAACGAAACCCGTTACATTGGTGTCAGAAGTGGGATTTGAACTTAACCACGCGACAATTTGATGTCAGAAGTGGGATGCGAACTCACACACGTGACCAACGGGATTTGGACTTACACACGTGATCAACGAGATTCGAACTCGAAACACGTGACAATATAAATGTAACTTTACGTTTGTTACCGATCTTAATGCATTTCTGCGGCAACGAACACAGAACACGTGAAATGGAACCCTGGGCGAAAATGCGTCTGAAACCAGGTTATAATAGTCCAGCTCCGAAGAGTTTTTCGGGGATACTGGACGTGATAATAATTGTACTCGTTGCTGTAATAGTGAGCGTTCAAATCTTATTCGCTAAATCCGAGAGGTACGTGGAAATTATTTGTCGCACTCAATAGGAGACACGTGACCACGACAACGTTACATAGGTAACACGCGACATATTTCTATTACCAAAGTGCAAGTAAATAATGCAACAATTTAAAAGACATCAAGAATATGTCACTCACTAAAAATTTATTTCAATACTTTATGATATTAAAATCATTAAAAATTTCAATCTATCTATATAAATAAAAATGTAAATATTCGTTTGTTCAGGATCTTAAATCCCCGAACGTTCTTCACCGATTGCTTTGAAATTTTGACATAACATTGCATTAGAATACGCGCGTGTCACATCTGTGACAGGTCAATACTTGTCACATGTTCGGAATCCAGGAGTCACTTCCATAGTAACGCTAGAACAGACCGTTGCATAGATAATGACAATAGCGGTGTTGTAGCCCCAACAGATGGCCGTTGCCCAGGGAGTAGCAAGAGCGATACTGTAATCCCAACGGGAAACCGTTGTGTCGAGAACATCGAATCTCCACGGTTACAACGAATACACGGAGCGTTCCGACAAAGACAATGCAATAACAATGGGCCTTTGCGTGGGAATCGCGGAATCAACAAAGAGGCATTTCCCTGGTGATAGAGAACAGAGGGCATTGTATAGCAACCGCCGAGGTATAAATAGCCCAGCTTCGACAAGGAGGAGTCAGTCTGAAATTAACCGCCGTTGATAACGAGGTGTTGAAAATGATTGAAGATTTGTGCTTATAAATCGCGAACAAAGATCTCAATCAATTGGGAAAACCATCACCCAATCGATCTGCTGCTGCTTCGTTCAATGTAGAATTACTTCGTGAACAAAATTACAACACGGGTGATCTTTGTCGTCATCATCATCAGGTCAGACGACAGGTCCAAGTCTCTTCCAAAATATTTCCTCCACCTAATGCGATTTAGAGCTTTCTCCTTCAAATAAAAATATTCCCTTCTGTCCCCAAGGTAATCCAGCACCATCTTATGTCTTCTTCCTCGTCTTCTGGTCACTTCTATGTCGTATGTACAATCAAATATTTCTAAGCTAAGGCTTGAGCAAAAGACATTTACAATCAAACATTGTAAACTGTTAATAACGGGGTTGCAGAAATCTTCTTCTTAGATGCGCCAGAAAGAACTGGTAAAACGTTCCTAATTAGATTCCTTCTGGCAGCCATTCAATCCCAAAATGAAATAGCCTTAGCTCTTGCGCCGTCCGGAATAGCTGCGACATTGCTACCAGGTGGAAGAACTGCTCATTCCGCTTTGAAATTGACATTGAACATGCAATTCATTGAAACTCCCACGTTCAACATTTTCAAAGGATAGGGGTATTGCAGAAATGCAAACTTATTGTTTGGGATGAATACACAATGGGGAACAAAAAATCCCCCGAGGCTCTTCATCTATCATTGTAAGATTTGCGTGGAACGCATTAATATTGCTTGCAGGAGATTTAAGGCAAACATTACCTGTAATTCCTCGATCGACACCAGCGGACGAAATAAATGCTTGGCTGAAATACTCTACTTTGTGGCGACACGTAAATATGTTAAAATTAACTACAAATATGCATGTCCAGGTGCAAAACAATCGATCAGCTGAGATATTCTCACATCAATTACTGGAACTTGGGAACGGAAAGGTGCCGGTTGATCTGACCTCAGGACGAATTTCGTTGTCTCATAACTTCTGCAATTTAGTGACGTCAAAAGAAGAATTGGTTGAAAAAGTATTTCCCAATATTCAAACCAAGTATAAGAATCACAATGGGCTGAGTGAACGAGCTATTCTTGCGGCCAAGAACAAAGACGAACTACGAATTTAACAATATTATTCAGTCTAACATTCACTACGAGGCAGTCACATACAAGTCCGTCAACACTGTTGTGGAAGCAGATGAAGCGGTTAATTATCTAACAGAATTTTTAAATTCACTCGAGCTGCCACAGCAACGCATGGCCGGGTACAGCTAGTTAATTCAGTAAATTTTGACCTAATTTTAAATGATTTCATGAAAACGTAAGGAATTCTAACAAATTTTGAATGATTACAATTTAACTTATTAAATTCTAACTCATTTTTTGACGATTTTAACATTATTTAAAGAATGTTAACCATATTTTGAGTGATTTTCATTTAATTTAAGCAATTTTAAACTATTTTCAAAGATTTTAAATAAATTTATGTAATTTCAACAAAATGCTTTGACGATTTTATGTTTATGGAATTTTAACAATTTTTTAGTGATTTCAAGTTAATTAAGGAATATTAACCTATATTTGAACGATTACAAACTAATTTATGGAATTTTAATAAAAAGTTCTTTGACGATTTCAAGATAATTAGTGAAATTTGAATAATTTTTTGCGAGATTTCATGCATCTTTAAGTAATTTGACAAAATATTTGGGGATTTCACTTATATTTTAGGAATTGTATCAAATTTGTGAACGATATCAGGTTAATTTAAAGAATTTTGTCAAATATTTTAATGATTTTAAGGTAATTAAAATATTTCAACTAATTTTTTACGATTTCAAGCTAAATTACTGGACTTTAAAAGTATTTTTGGTTAATTACTATTATTCAATTAATTTTAACACATTTTTTGACTATTTAAATATATTTGAAGTAACATTAACCCATTTTTCACGATTTCAAATTAATATAAGAAATTCACAACCAATATGTGAAAGATTTAAATTTAATTTGAAATATTTTGACAACATTTTTGTGGATTTAACTTTTATTTTAGGAATTTTTACCAATTTCTGAACAATTTCATCCTAATTTATGGAATTTGAACCAATTATTGAACGATTTCTACCTAATTTGTGGAATTAAAACCAAATTCTTTTACGATTGGATGTTAATTTATTGAATATTAGTCAATGTTTGGACGATTTCATAATAATTTAAGGAATTCTGTCAAAGCCTCTGGACATTTCACATTTATTTAATTTAAGGATTTTAACAAATTTGTGACTGATTTCAATCAAATTTATGGAACTTTAATCATATTTTAGGCGATGTTGCGGACCAGTTTTGAGATTGGAAATTTAAGGCATTGCCTTAAAGTTTCGAGACTTGCGAAAAGTGTTTTACAGCCATAACATTAGTATGTCAACACCTGGACAGGCAACTAGGTTAAGAATGTTGATGATCAGCATTTATGCGTAATCGCACTAGCAAGAAGCTTGCCTCACTCTGCCACTGGAGTATAATGATATTGTAACGTGTTTCTGGTTACTGAATACGCCGTACAGATCGTTAATTGGTTTATTCAACAATCTACAAGTAACGGCTACAATTACTTATCACACAGTTGCGGGGTTTCACACTTTATAACCCTAATCGCATTAATCTGTTACCACTGTTGCGGGGTTTCACACTTTATAACCCTATTCGCAAATCAGCTCACTCTGTCTTCAGTAGCCTATACGTTTACAGTAGGGGAGCTATGTATCACTGTATCACACACTCCCAATTACACAATCACACACACGTCCGGTTCTTCTTTCCGCGACGGCTGCTGTACTCCAACTATAGTCGGCTGACTGGAGAACTGTGGATCACACACTCGCTCGTCTACTACTTAACTCTGCCGTAGCCACAATACAACTCGGCGGCTGTCACAGTACAACTAACTGGTAGCTGCTGTGCAGTTCCCTTATATATCCGCAGTGGTGCCTGTTGCGTTCCACGTCACAGTAGGAAGTTGATTACGGGTACGTAGCGTTGCTCGTTACGTCACCGCGGAAGGGTTGGAGGGAGCGCTATGTTACCGCCACGCGCCTGTGGCCTGAGTTGCCACGTTGCTGCTGGGTAGGTTGCTGCTGCTCCGTTGCGCAACATGTTACAATATTATTAAGTAAGCAGCAGCCAAGAGGACCGAGGGCCCACCCACAGCCGAAAGGTAGCCAATGGAAAACTTCCACCCAGAAATTGAGGACGAAAGGAGGAGTAACTTCCCTCTTTCGTTAACCGCTGATGTAGCAAATTAAAGATATAAATTACTGAATTCAGGAGACATAGGGATCTGATCTCAAACATAATATTCAGTTGTCAGCCGGAGGCGCTATTCAATATGGGTCTTACGAGCGGTGGAAGTTGGCCTACGTCTTTTATTTCAAGTAAATCACGTTTACTCATATAAGCCATGTTGTTAAATATTATGGTTGAAAAAAGTGTCGTGGAAGATGCTGAAAGCAAACTCCAGTGTGCTCGGCGAGCCCTTAGGGGAGAGTAATAATTATGTAACAAGTAATTGCCTAGGATGATAGTCCGGCAATATGGTTACGTTATAGTGTATGTGTCAAGATTACTGGTAGTGTGTAGTGATGAATATAGTATGTGGGATTTTAAGATGTATAACTTCACGGGCAGAGTAGTTTAAGGGAGAACGTGAGGAAGCATAGGATGAAGTAAAGACCCTATGTAGACCCGACTGTAGGTCGGTCTTGTTAATATTGTAAATTATGGTAAATAGACAGGGTAGTTAGAGGAGGATGTACCGGGATTGTGATTCACACCTCCATAATCACCTTTCCACGACCGATCCCGCGGATCCTACCAAAATGAAAGGCAACAGCAGCCGAATTCTACCACAGTTAAGGGGAGGTACTACAGGACAGGGATAGGCACCTGCCACGCAGGCAGCGTTTAGTAGCCTTGGTATCAACGCCCCCTTAAGAATCATAATAATGTAATACGTGCTATCTGCAGACTACATGAAGGGTTGTCAGGAGGGACCTATGACTATATGTCAGGGGGTAGTTCCCACCATAGAAATGACAGACGATAGGTAGAGGCGGGTCTGACCCGGCACGCCCGCTCTACGCCAATAATAAGAGGTGACAAAGGATGAAAGGGCTAGCCAACAGAGGACGCTCGACTACCGCGCTACCGGCCCTTAGTAATTTCATTACCTCTCTTAGACCATAAAATAGATGGTGGCAGCTTTATGAGAGAAGGAAACCCAGAAACAGGAGAATCCTAGCTGAGGGTAAGCTAGGAGTATTGGGTTAACTCTTTACAGCGTAAGCTGTGGTGGCAAGGAGGGATACCTCCACGCCCCCCTGCCACAACGGTGTTACAAGTGGTGACAGCGGTGGGATACCTCGACGCCCCCAAGACCACGGCGTTACAAGTGGTGGCAGCGGTGGGATACCTCCAAGCCCCCCTGCCACCACGGTGTTACACGCGATTTCACTTTTATGTAATTAATTTTAACCCATTTTTGATGAATTGGAAATATTTTAAGGATTTTTAACACATTTTTTGAAGATTTCAAGTTAATAGAATTAATTTCAACCAATTTATGAACGATTTCAAACTAATTCAATAGATTTTAACCTCCTTTTGAATGATTTCATGAAAGCTTAAATAATTTTGACCAATTTTTGAACGATTTCAATTTAATTTATGAAATTCTAAAATTTTTTTTGATGATTTCGACATTATTTAAAGAATTTTAACTCACTTTTGTGTGATTGAAAATTAATTTTAGAAATTGTAACCTATTTTTAAACGATTTCAACAAAATTTATATAACTTTAACCAAAAATTCTTTGACAATTTGATGTCAATTAATTATAATATAACCAATTTTTAGTGATTTCAAAGTAATGAATGAATATTAACCAATTTAAATAACGTTAACATATATTATTATAAAAGACTGTATAGTGTATACTTATTTGATGTAAACCGCTGCCAAAAATAATAAAGGAGTTTTGTGTGACAAATTTAACTTGTTTTTTTAAGATTTCATTTGGCTGTTTAAACGGACAAGTCATAAATATATATGATTAATATTAAGTCAGTAGTTACTTTAAATTTTTAGTTAGGAATCATCTGAACCATCACATACTGGAGTCAATCATTGAATCATCCCCATATGCACTAACTAACGTAGTTTGGTCAGTACTTATTCTGCTTCAAGTGTGGGAGCTTTCAGATGTTCATTTTGAAAATGAACTGTGGGTAGGTTGTTTTCACTTTAGGTCAACCTCTTGCATTAGAGTATATACTTGTCATTCTTGCATCATATTTTGTCATGTTTATTGGTCTCTTGACATGCAGCAGTTGTATTTAACAAATTTATCTGTCACTGAACCATTTTGATCTCAGAATATTTATGTTTAAGTTGCTATTGAATGCCTTATGAATGTATTGTATTATTAAAATGCAATGAGCACAGCACAGCACACCACACCACCAGTGAACCCGAAATAAGGCATGTGTTTTTTAGTTGTGACAAGAGTGTAAATTGTGAGCTTTCTTTATTCTCTTCTTCATATTATTGATATGTGCTAACAGTAGCTATTTAGAAGACAACAAAAGATTCAGAAAGAATATTCCAATTTTGATTTTCTTATAGTTACTGGGAGAATTTGGGAAATGCTACGCCATTTGTATTCACCTTAAGTAGCATATCTCATAATAGGTCATTGAATCAAAATATGGTTAATTATATCTAATTAAGTCTTCAGTTTTTCTCATTTCATGCATCCTGTTGTCTTAAAATATACAAACTCTTTAATTACCGTTACATCACAACAAGGCACTGACCTTGATATTTGTGTTGTGACGGTTAATAAAGAGGTTGTACAAAGTCTTCAGTGTTAGGATCATTCACTCATCCTGGTTGTTAAAAATCTTCAGTAGTTTTGAGCCTTTATATTTTTACATTTATTCTCCTCCTTATATATATTCTGGGCTCCCATGCATGTTCCACTGTAATATACCTTATGCAATCCAAAAGTTTATGAAATATATTAATAAAAATTATTACCTCTTAACTGGATCTTATTCTGCACCATCACTTTCAA
>NW_019726300.1:127679-128621 GCF_002891405.2 Cryptotermes secundus
CCAATTCTATGGACGTATGAGGCTGGCGGACACCGTCACCCTTAATTTCAACAATAAAATGTCTACGGCTCTGGTGTTCTTGGACATCGAAAAAGTATTTAATACAACGAGGCACTCAGGATTTCCGTATAAGTTATCAAATTTGGAATTCTCGAACAGTTTGACGGAACTTAGGCCTAATTGGCTTTTTCTTTCAAAACGTAAAATGAGTGTATCCATTGAAGGCGAAATATCAAGGCCAAGTGAAATGCAAGCAGGGTTGTTAGCATGCATGTCCGTAATGTTGCAGGTTTTAATTATCACCGACTGTTTACTGAGCCGTTGCTAAGCAGCGAATGGTTACTAGCTCCTGATTGCCTAGCTCTCGACCAACTGTGGTCGGTCCCCTCAGTCACATATTTTTGTAGGCTTTACCTATCAACGAAAGTTTACTCGCCGTTGATAAGCAATTNACAATGATACTTGAGTTGTCACCGTAATAATTGCTTAAATGTGGGCAGTTCTACAATTGTTTCTGAGGCGAACTAAATCTGTCAATCTATCATGGATAATGCAAGACTTCTTGCATTCAATTCTGGTTAAATTTCTATTTCTGCTGTCTTTGTTTCCTTGTGTTTTTTATGTATTTTAATTTCTGCCTCAGACAGGGCACCCTAAAGAAATTTATTGAATTGAATTATTGTTGTTGTAGTAAACAGCATCTCTACCTGGTGATAGCCCTCGTTTAAATCCAGACAGGAAATGTATTTAGCCTTTCCTAGTTGATTTAAAATATTAGTGATATCCGGCAAAGTATAAGAGTCTCCGACCAGCTTCTGGTTTAGTTTTCGTTATACATCTTGACAGTAGGCTGATTTGGTGCGCACATGTTTACACTAAAAGGAAACAAATAATTCCAAAACTCACCAAACTAAACTGGTTAATAGGAAGGAACTCCAAGCT
>NW_019726301.1:0-1558 GCF_002891405.2 Cryptotermes secundus
TGGAGAAGAGTACAAGTTATGAAGCTCCCAATCATGCAGTTTTCTACAGCAACAATATTGTATAGCGCTAGCAAATTATGTATTCTTGTTCTAGTTTTGAAATGCGGTTTTGTTACGTCACATCAACTGCTTTGTGCTCACGCGTGTACGTGTAGCTGCATGATATCACGGTTGGGCTGACACTTCGTGGCTTTACATGATGTTTTAGTCTCGAGTGTTCAGGATTTACTCCACAGATGGCGCTAAGTTTTTATTTCATTTTTTCTTGTTACTCACGCTGATTTAGCATGGTCTCAAGTGCTTAAACAGCTGCGTGATATCAAGGTTGAGCTGACACTTTGTGGCTTTCCATGAGGTTTTAGTTTCGAGTGTTCAGGTTTTACTCCGCACATGGCGCTAAGTTTTTATTTCGTTTTTTCTTGTTAAGTCACGCTGATTTAGCGCGGTCCCAAGTACTTAAATAGCTGCGTGATATGACAGCTTGTCTAACGCTCAGTGCCTTTCCATGAGGTTTTAGTCTTGAGTGTTCAGGTTTTTAGTCCACAGATGGTGCTTAAGTTTTTCTTTCGCGCTGTTCTAGGTTGATCCCAAGTGATTAATCTTTAACGGGCGAAGTACCGGGGTCGAGTCAGTGATGACTATGATCGTCGTGGCATAAGTACCCAATTTTGGACAGGCCAGAATTGAAACTTCGTTTGCAGAAACAAAGGCCGCTCACGATAGCCGAGCAGCCTAAGGCATGTATTGTCTTCACTCGCTTGGAAACCGGGAGCGTGGGTTCGAATCCCACTCAGGGCATGTGTGTGCGTTTCTCTGTGTTTGGGTACAGGTAGAGGCCCTGCGACGGGCTGATCACCCGCCCAAGAAGGCCTGCCGAATGTGTAAGATGTAGAAAAATTGAACTGAACGGAGAAGTTCTTGGAGGTAGGCCTAGGCCCACTGGGGCTTTAGTGCCACGAGGAAAAAAGTGGAAGCGCATGCACAGTCCAAAATATATATTTTCAAATGTAGTAATTACCAGACAGACTTGAGTAAAACCATAATAGAGGAATTAATTTGAACAAAAACGAAAAAGAATATACGTATGAGTCATGCCCAAACTCATCCACGATCCAGTACTTTTATTGCAGATTCGGCAGATTAATGTGTTAAAAATATATAGTAAAATTTCGATGTACATATCTTTTGTTATCTGCTTGATGTATGTATAGGCTGAAATGAAAATACAGTATTCGATTTCACTATGAACGCACAGAAAACGGATCGCACTCTGTATCTCAACCACGAAGCAACTGTCTGTTCACGACCTTAGAAAGGGCAATAATCTCTTGCAGCTATAACGGAAGGTCTCAGCACTTAAGAAGGAACCCCTCTAGCTTTCTCTTGCATAGCCATTCTTTCATTCTTCTGTCCTTCAGTCAAAAGATTCGAAAATCCGAAGAGTGTAATCAGTGCTAGCAGAAGACCACATGATTTTATTGCTTCCTTCTGTTTTATGACTCCGGGGAGTGCTAACTTTGTCAAGTGTTACAAACAGAAATGAATTTATAATGCAGAA
>NW_019726302.1:0-772 GCF_002891405.2 Cryptotermes secundus
CTAGCAACGCAAAGCTAGAAGCAAGAAACGCAAAGCAAGCAAGCATTCAACGCATAGCTAGCCAGTTAGCAACTCAAAGCTAGCAGGCTAAAAACGAAAAGCTAGCAAGGTAGCAACGCATAGGTAGCAAGCTATCCTTGCAAATCTAGCAACCTAGAAACGCAAAACTGGCATGGAAGCAACGCAAACTGGCAAGCAAGCAACGCAAAAGTTGCAAGTTTCCAACGCATATCTAGATATCTTGCAAGCTAGCAACGCAAAGCTAGCAAGCTAGCAACGCAAAGATAGCAAGCTAGCAACGCATAGCTAGCAAGCTTGCAAAGCAAAGTAGCAATCTAGCAACGCAAAGCTAGCAAGCTAGCAACGCAAAGATTGCCAGCTAGCAACACAAAGCTAGCAAGCTAGATCGCAATGCATGCAAGCTAGCAACGGAAAGCTACCAATCTAGCAACGCAAAACTAGCAAGCTAGCAATGAAAGCTTGTAAGCTAGCAAACACCAAGCTACCAAGCTAGCAAAGCAAAGCTAGCAAGCTAGAGAAGCAAAGCAAGATAGCTACACAAAGATATCAAGCTAGAAACGCAAATCTAGCAATCTAGCAAGCTCACCAACTCAAAGCTAGCAAGCTAGAAACGCAAAGCTAGCAAGTTACCAAAGCTAATCTAGCAAGGTAGCAACGCAAAACTACGAAACGATCAACGCAAAGCTAGCAATTTAGCAACGCAATTTTAGGAAGATAGCAACGAAATCTAGCATGCAAGAAATGCAAAGCA
>NW_019726303.1:0-1481 GCF_002891405.2 Cryptotermes secundus
TCCTTCTTTCAGTTCTATGGGTCTCAAAAAAATCCTCCACTTCATTGCAAGAATAGCCCCCGCCCCCATTGTTATATTGTTTAGTGATTTCTTGCCCGATGGCTCTCAGGATTTCATCAAACCTGTCAATATTCATCCTGAAGTATACGTGGAACCGTTTTTCGTCCTTCATGAGTTGGGTTATCAATGTATAAAACTCCCCCAGTTCCTTTCTTGACAGGTTTATATCATGAACCCAAGTGATTCGTCTCTTTCGCCTAAAATAGGAACACACATAGCAATCACTTATACATAATTAGAGACTCGTTATGGAATTGTAAATCTTTGTACATATATCTGACATACTGAATATGTGGAGGAAAAGAACTACGCAGATTTAGTGTTCAGTAAAATACTTACTGGGATTCACCTTCGTCTTCATCAAGAGCGACAGCTAAAAGCAAAACTTCTTCCTCCAAAGACGGATCCATGGCTATTTTCCGCTGCGATACAGCGCGTCGACCGAAAAACCGGGGCGATATACCGACTGCGATAATATCGCGTTCCTCGGAGTTCCGCGCCAATGTGCGGCCCTCCATTTAGCGCAATGTAATTAGATATCGTCCGGTACCGTACCGAGCTGAGTATAGCGTCTATGTGTGGGAGCCTTTAATATGTGTCTAATTTTAAAAACTTTTAAATTTAAATTGAAGATTTTAAAAATACCAAAATTCAAGAATCAAATTGACGTATGTAAATTAACAAAGATTTTATACATATCTGACAAATATCAGCAAGGGAATTCTGATATATCGGGACCTATTAAAAATGGAGAAATGAACAATTAAGAAAGCTGGTGTTTTTAAATTTTAAACTATGGTCAGTGTAACAGCTACGTGAGAGAAATACACCTGATGATGGCCATTTTTGGCTGAAACATGTAGTGTAGAAGAAAGGAAGACAAAAGAAGTACAATAAATTGTTGCAGTTAGGACGGAGTTTGTGTCATACATTGTGTAGTGTGTAACGGGATGCTTAAATATAATGTAACGTGTTTACGTTACCGAATACGCCGTAGAGATCGTTAACTGGTTTATTGAACAATCTACAGTCCCCGACTGGCTGCACATGTGTCACACTGTCGACACCATTTCTCAACATCGGTCCTTGCTTGGAGCCAGTAGAATCTCTGTCGAACTTTATTCAGAGTTTTGTTGACACCGAAGTGACCTCCTGACGGTCCACCGTGCAGTTCGCTCAGAACGTCGTTCACCCTGCTCCGAGGAATAATTACCTGGGCTACTTGACGTCTTCCGGTGACGGATTCCCAGTCACGCTCTAGTACGCCGTTTCTCACAGCGAGCGATTTCCACTGGGCCCAGTAGCTTTTGTACGTGGGGCTCCGATCCGCGATGTCCTGCCATTCCGGTCGTCGGCCGTTTTCTACTTCCTGTAGAATAGTTCCTATGTCCGGGTCTTTTAGCTGTTCCTCTCTTAGGGTA
>NW_019726303.1:3609-6906 GCF_002891405.2 Cryptotermes secundus
CTTTAAGCAAGAATATTGGTAAAAATAACATGACACATGATGTTTGTTGTAAAAGCAACATACATTGAAAGGCACTCTTACCGTGTTCATTAGTGAGACGACTGGGCCTGCATTTCATCCATCAGCTGTTGCAAGTCAAGCAAGTATTGGGTGAGGGCCAGTTTAAGGCAATCCTGGAGATGTTAATCTGTCATGTAAGATTTGAGGTTTTCATGGCGGTGGCTATTAAGAAAGCAGTCTTCTGGGATGTGGCACTGTCTAGATGTGGTGTTAACCGACGTTTCGGAGGAACGTATCGCCTCCACCTTCAGGGTAGAAGGAAAATAAAATCCACAAGCGAAGAGACAGTGAGAACGGGTGCAAGCAGACTAATTTGGGGAAAAAACAACATTAACAACGTTAGTCTGCTTGCACCTGTTCTCACTGTCTCTTTGCTTGCGGATTTTATTTTTCCTTCTACTCTGAAGATGGGAGGGATACGTTCCTCCGAAACGTCGGTTAACACCACATCTACACGGTGCCACATCCCAGAAGACTGCTTTCTTAATCTGTCATGTTGGAACGTTGTTTACTCTGCTTTCTTAATCTGTCACGTTGGAACGTTGTTTACTCTCTCATTTTTAGGTAAGAAAATGCAGATTCACACAAATAAGTTGAACCAAACCATGAGTGTACAATTTCACTGCATCTTCTTAAGTTGCGAAATTTGTGTCTATGCACTAACTTCCAAAACGATTCTTGTCCAGCACGAGTCTTGAGAAGAATGTCATTTTTAGGGGTTAATATGTAGGTCATTTCAGAAATAATGCAAAAAATTCTTTGTTTACATCCATGTTTATTTTTTTAATATCTCTTTACAGTCCTTCAGTATAGTTCCTCTGCTTCTCAATGACCGAGTCCCAACATGTGGGAAGCTTTACTATTCAAATCAGAACACCATCTTTGTTTATCTGTTGAATGGCTAGGGTAACTGCAGCAGAAAGCTCTTCCAGAGAAGGAAAATGACAGCCTCGTGTAGGTTGTTTCAACTTTGGGAATAAGTCGAAGTCTGGTGGACTCATGTCCGGGCTGTAGGGAGCATGAGGCAACACCTCCCAAGCGTATTGGCGCAGCTTTTCTGTTACGACATTCGCGATGTGCGGGCAAGCGTTGTCATGGAGAATGATTGGCCCAGCCTCGAGCAACTGAGGTCAGTTTCTGTGAATTTTTCTGCACAGATTTTGCATAAAGTCACAATAATAAACTGCTGTGACCCTTTTCCTGCATGGAACTCTGTCTGTCATGATGATTCCTTGGTGATCATAAGCAAAGAAAATCATTTGTTTCACCTTTGATTGAGATCGTCGAAATTTTTTTGGTCGTGGGGAAGATGGACCTCTCCACTCATTGGACTGTGATTTCAGCTCCGGTTCAAAGTCTCTAACCCATGTTTCATCAATAGCGACAAGTTGATACAAGAATGCCTGACTTTCAATGTCAAATCTTTGTTTCAGCAAGGTTGCAATGTCGAGGCGTTTCTGCTTCTGTTCAGCAATCAAGCAGTGAGGGACCCATCGCTCAGAAATCTTTCTCTTCTTTAAATCATTTGTCAGATTTCGGACTGTTGACGTTGGTGGAATCCCCGTGGTTTCAGAAAGTCCTCACATGTTGCACGACGATCTTCTTCAAGAGCATCTGACACAAGTTTCACACTTCGTTCATCTGTTGATGTTTTCGGCCTTCCTGGCCTTGGATCATCGTTTATGCTTACATGGTCGCCATGAAAACGACTAGCCCAGCGAGAAACTGTACTACGGTCCACTGTTAACTAGCCACAAACTTCACTTAAAACACTGTGGATTTCTGTCGGGTTTTTCCCATATAAAGTTTCGATCTTAATGTACGACCTTTGGTCTTCAACAGTCACAATACCTGAGACCCGTGCAGGCTCCATTTCTAACTCACGTTATTTAAGAACAGAGTACATTGTAGATGAAACAAAATAATGGGCTTCTTTCTCAAGCCCTGAACTATAACTGAAGTGAGGCTCACTGTTGTTGCATCATCTAATCCGCAGTGTTGCCAACTTGTGCATTATTTATTAAATGACCCACGTATCTCATTTTCAAGAGATGCCTTGCTCAGTGGGTAATTTTCACAGATAGTAGCTGCAGTTTTTTAATCTTTAAATCTGACTTGAATGGGAATGACAAGTACCCTAAAACTGTTCTAATTTATTGGAAGTCGCAGAATCTATTTCCAAAATCTTGGCTAGCAGAACAGATTTCGGTTACGTACTTCTCTGTCTGAAAAACAAACTTAGGATATTTTCCTGATGGTCCTGCATATTAGGAAAGTGATCAAAAGTATTGTTTGTAAGGCCAGTCATCATTAGCTTGAATTTGGCTTTGTAGGATGAAGCTGTATTCATCATCTCAGCAATGCATTTGGTTTTACCTTGTAGTTCATGGTTCATATCACTTAGTTTACCTGTAAAATCAGCGAGAAATGTCAGCTCAAATAACCACGTCTTGTCTTCTAACTCTGCTTTCTCATCTCCCCTCTCCTTCAAGAACTGTTTATTTCACTCAGCAAACTACTCAGTCACCTTACATCTGTGTGCAAAATGATATCTGGTGTCCCTTCCTCATGAGTTAGATTGAAAAGCCCTCTTTGAAGTGGTTTTCCATGAATTGAATTTACAATTTTAAAAGCTATGTCCATAACAGTCTTTGTATTGAGTCCCTTGCTTTCCAAAACTTGGTGGTGAATGATGCAGTGGTAAGAAAGGAAATCAGGGAGGTCATGGTACCCATCACGTAACATGGGACACCGCAGTTGCTATGTAGCCATAAACAACTCCCAACAGTGTTGCTAGGCTATCCACAAACATGGCAACTAGGCAACAAGGAAGCGAGGCATTTCCCATTGTATGGCTGAGGGTTTATAAGGGAACTACACAGCCTACGAAGCAAGTCAAAATGTAACCGTTGACGAAGACAGTTTGAGTATAGCAGCAGTCGCAGAAAGAAGAACTGGACGCATGTGTAATTGTGTAATTGGGAGTGTGTAATACAGAGAGACTTATATAGGTCCCGTACTGTGAATACGTGTAGACTACTGAGGACNTACATCATTTCTATTCACCGCATAATGGTGTTTCTTGATAATTGAAGATTTTGAATAGTAGCTATGATCTCTTTCTTATTTTTAAATCCTTCAAAAAGATTATCAGCTATTTCAAGGAAACACTCTTTTACAAATTCCCCTTCAGTGAAATGTTTGCATTTTTTAACGATCAGATTGCTGACCTTGAAG
>NW_019726303.1:7224-11536 GCF_002891405.2 Cryptotermes secundus
GAACTTAATACATTAAGTTAGTGAGTTGCAAGCCAGCTTCCATCCAGCATGGATGTGAGCATGTAAGCTGAATAGTTAGCAGACGTAACCTAGGGATGCCTAGTGAAGACTAACCAAGCAATGATTAACAAAGTCTATTACAGACTGAGACTCAGTGTGTGCAGTAGCAATTTGTTAAGTGTGTGCATTAGCTATATCATTATAATTATTTGTAGCTGTGAGTTATGAGTGTTCAATAAATCCAATTATCCATCTAAACCCTGTGTCTCTTCACTAACACATAAAAGTATGAATATTGAAGGTTATGACTGTTTTTCTGCATATTATAGCTCTGTAATTATTGAACAGAAATTGATTAAATTTGATATCACAGACCTAGCAAATGTTATCAAAATTTAACTTTTATGCATACCACTGAAATATAAAAACTACTTTATGTGAAGCTAAAATCAAGCTTCAGTGTTTTCTCAAAAACAAATTTAACCAACAAATTTCTGTATGAAATACAATGTCGATTGGATATTCTCTACTGTTATTTACTTTCCGATATGGAAATAATAACAAAAGACAAAAACAAATAATTCTTATGCAGCTTCAATACTTTGGCAACAGTAACACAAACATGTGAAAGTGCCTTATATCCTTACTTTCATTCATAACCTCTCCAGATTTTAAGTACATTATTTAGTAGATAATTCAGTTGACATGTATGAGTATTTAAGTACTGACAGAAGAACAGCTGTCTGGATGAATGGACATGGAGGGCAATGAGGTAGGCAAAATCGCAAGGAACATGTTTGGAAAAATTGTATGACCTACTGCTGTTTAACATGTCCCTTACCACTTTTGTCTTTATGTAGTCAAATCAATGAGAACCACACCTTAGTTTCAGTTCTTGTTGCATTTCTCCAAGCCACCAGGAAATTGCATGAATATCTGAGGTGTGACTTCCAGCTTTTATCAATTAAGATTGCTCTGAATGAATGTACTAGTTTTCATGACATCTCATAATATCAGTCTGGCTAAGGAAAGGATAGCTGAGGTATCACAGTTCAATTCCCAGTAGGTCCAAGATATTTTCTCCTCCTCCACAGTATCCAAACTGGATCTGGGGTCCACCCAACCTTCTACCCAACTGGTACTCGGGATGACCTTCTCACAGGTGAAGCTGCTGAGTCATGAAGCTATAACTCACCTATAGCTAGTGCAAAGGTTAAGAATGGTGGAGCCATATCTCCACTCGCCCATCTGCCTTCATGAGGGAGTGCTTAATTAAGCACAGGGCAACTTTATCCTTAGCCAAAAATGGTATTACACCAACCTTTCATTTTTGAAAGAAATGTGTTCCTTCAAAGTCTTTTGTAAGCACAACTTTATTAAAACAAAAATAAATTTCTGACAAATTTAAAAGCAATAATTAGAGGGAGGTAACCTGATATAATATTTTGTGGCAAATTTGCTCTATCCAGGAACTGTTGAGCCACAGAGGCCTCATGGCAAGTGTGCAGTGGGAGAGTTGCGGATTATATTGGCGCGTTGCTAGGTGACAGCTCTGTGAATGCTTGAATTGCTCAACAGTAAGTAGGGGTCACGTAACCTCTGTGTTTCTGTGAGTGACGTCACATACCCTCACCCAGCCCACTGCTACACAGCACCCCCCACACTAGGCTGTGATGTCATGCAACAGTGAAGTCTGTGCCGCGACCGTTGCTATACAATCGCTCAGTAAATACATACCAACAATATAGGCTGTTTTCTGTGTGGTCAGTGCAGAAGCTATACAACTCAATCACTCAGTAAACACATACCAACAATATAGGATGTTTTCTGTGTGGTCAGTGTGGAAGGTACGAGGGTTGGAACTTTAATAGTGACAACACTGCTGTAGAGATGTCATGCAATGTAATCAAATAATGTCACTTATACCACACGTTAGTTACATACCTACATTACCTAAGAGCAAATGGACTCTCCCTTCCCACATCATGCGCATGTGCAATGACGAGAAGACCAGAGCCTCATGTCAGCTGGCGGTCTAATGTAGTGTTGTCACAATGTTTTTGAAAGAGGAACAATGGAGTTGGATAAAGATTGAATGAGCCAGAGGCCGTACAGCATGACATTGTCATCGGGGTCTTCAAGAGGCTTGCGGGGAATCTGCATTGCCTTACAGAACAGTGGCAAGGTGGGTAAAAGCCTTCAATGAGGGACGCCAAAATGTGGCAGACATGCGTCGGCCAGGTTGTCCTAGTGTCAGTGAAGAAGTGTATGCTCTTTCCGCGTTACTGGAGAGTGATCGACGCCATACGATTCGTGAGCTGGCCCGAGAGACAGGATTAGTCCATATGACTGCGCTTCACATTCTGAAGGAATGCCTGGGCATGAGAAAAATTGCATCACGATGGGTTCCGCATGATTTGATGGAAATGCAGAAACGGCTATGATACGACACTGCTCGTAACCACTTGGAGCATTATGAGCACGAAGGACAGGCTTTATTACACCATATCATTACACTGGATGAGACATGGGCCCAATCGTACGAGCCATAAATGAAACGCCAATCGAACGAATGGCGTCATTATGGGTCACCACAAAATTCAAAAGTTAGTCAGAACCCCAGCAATGTGAAAGTTATGGTGATTCTCGCGTACAAATGCAGTGTTATTCTAACGCATACCGTTCCCCGACAGCAGACCGTCAATGTGCAGTATTACTGTTCATTTTTTAAACAACCTGTGACCAGCTTTCAGAAAGAAGCGGAGACACTTTCTGCAGAACCCATCCATCCACTTTGCAGGACAATGCTCGGCCACATGCAGCGCAAGCTGTAGCTGATTTGTTCGAATTATGGGGCTCGGAAGTTCTGTACCATTCACCATACTCCCCAGACTTACGCCCTTGTGACTTCGACTTGATTCCTAAGATGAAGGAACCACTTTGTGGCATTCACTTCAGAATTGTTCCAGAGATTCTTCATGCAGTAGACTGCTCCATTCGAACTATCAACACAACAGGCGCTGCTAAAGGTATCCTACAGTTTCCAAATCACTGGCAATGGGCTGTACACAATGCTGGTGACTACACTGAAGGACAGTAAAACTTTGAAACATGCATCTATTTTGTATCAGTTGTAAATAAATAGTTACCATTATTAAAGTTCCAACCCTCGCATATAACGACAGTTACAGACAGAACAGAAGGGAGTATTTGGGAGTATCTCAGTGTGGTGGAAGCAAGCGAAGTGGAACCAGGAATATAGAAGACGACAGAAGGTCGGTTTCTGAGGATGTAAAGTGTGACTGGAAGATTTCATGTGTAACATTTGTTGTGATTTGAAGCGCTAATTTCTGTGTTGATATCCATTACCAAGAGAGGACTAGTGTGTGTGCATGCAACAGTGAATTATGAGGTGTATGTAAGTCAGCGACAGTGCTGTAATTTGAGTGTAATTAAGAAAGAGTGTGTAACTAAGCTGTTAATAAATCCAATCATCCAAACTAGAACCCATCATTTCGTCACGCGTACTCCCCTATATGTGACAATATAGTATATAAATAATAAAGAAGATAAATATACACTATACATATTGTGACGTGTTCGCATGGTAGCTCTGGCCACGGTGACGTAGCAGGTGAGTCAGCGCTATG
Source organism: Cryptotermes secundus (assembly GCF_002891405.2). Taxonomy (NCBI): domain Eukaryota; kingdom Metazoa; phylum Arthropoda; class Insecta; order Blattodea; family Kalotermitidae; genus Cryptotermes; species Cryptotermes secundus. Next base: position 10,875 of record NW_019726303.1, read on the forward strand.
CCCCCCCTGCACTGTGACATGGCACAGCTTCCTACTGTGACATGGCACGCAACACTGCTGGTGACACGGGCAACAGGCAACAGTGAACGGAATAAAAAGCCGGCTGAGCAGTAAGCAAGGGTTAGTGTGTGATCAGGAATGACACAGTTAGTGTGTGTTTAGGAGTGGCACCGTGAAATATAGCAGCAGTCGCGGAAAGAAGAACCGGATGTGTGTGACAAACAGTGATAGTTTGTGATAACAGAGAAGTAATTGGAAGTGTGTAATACAGTGATACTTACATAGCTCCCGCGCTGTGAATACGTGTAGACTACTGAGGACAGAGTGAAGAGATTATTGCGAATAGGGTTATAAATTGTGAAACCCCGCAGAGGGAAGAGATTATTGCGAATAGGGTTATAAAACGTGACACCCCGCAACAGTGTTATAATCAACCGTAGTTATGACTTGTAGGTTGTTAAATAAACCAATTAACAATCCGAATGGCGTCTTCAGTCACAAAACGCGCTAAAATATAATAAACAACTAATTTTAAATAAAAAGTAGTACTTAAAACAATATACTTATGCAGAGAAACGGAACAAAAACGCAAAAAGAAACTGAGCGGTCACAATTGAAAGTTTATAGCTGAAGTTCTGAGGTTTTGCTTAAAGTACTTTTAG
>NW_019726304.1:0-8878 GCF_002891405.2 Cryptotermes secundus
TATGGATTTATGGAATATACAATAAATGAATGAATGAATGAAATGTCATACATGAACACTTGTTTTAATATGCAAATCTCAAGTCATTTCAGCATTATAAATAACATGGTTGACAATGTTTAACTGTAGGAGGGGTGTGGAAAAATGGTCCACAGGCATGTAACACACAGGCTCATTTCACAGTAACTACCCAGTGATACTGAAAAGGAACTGTGATGTGTGGCATGATCTCAGATATTCTCCTTGCACTAGAAAGAATAACAAAACATTGTTCAAAGACAGTAAAGGCGTTCTTATGTAAATTATGCATCACCCCAAGATGTATGGCAGAATGTAGGTGTAGCTCCATGCACTTCTAATGCTGGAGACCTGATGAAGGCAAACAGTCAGCTTCATGCTACAAGTGTTTTATTCCACTGGCTAGGAAACTGGAAGAGCCTCAGAGCCAGCAGATGCTTTGAAGGGTAGAAAATCTCTACCCCTTCCATGAACTGAACCATGATTCCCTGAATACCAAGTCTTTGTCACTATAGAGCTACTCTACTCCTGTTAAAACTGCAGTGGCTGCAGAATCCAAGCCAAATAAATGGAGACAAACTGGAGAACGTGACATATGGAATTAGTAGAATACTAAAGGGGAGGGGGGGAAGGAATATCTCAGATAAAATTATAAGCTTGAAACAAATACAAACAAAAATACTAGACTTGTAAAGAAGCATAAATGAATTTAAGGATAGCTACTTGGTAAAACATGAGAATGGTGACATGCTTTGTGGGTAATAATGTTAGACTTAAATTCATACAGCTGAGCCCCTACCATCCAAGACTACTTATTTTGAGTTCAAACTTGCTACGAAAGGCATAAGTCACCATATAATAGTCCAAGCAGGAGGTCAAACATTACATTTTGATATCCATAGACTTCTTAATTCTATATGGGATAAGCAAGAATTGTCAATCTACTACTGTATTTACTTATAAACAATGGCTGTAGTAATTACCAGGGTATACCACTGTTATCAGATATTTTAAAAACTTATTCAGAATTTCTCTCTTGAGGTAAACTCCACAAGTAGAAATTATTGGGGCCCATCAGTGTGGCTTCTGACCTTGACAGTATCACCGTCATTGAGGGGAGGGGGAGGACTAGCAGAACCCCCCCTGTGAGTGCCTCAATCTCAGAAATGAATTCTATGCTCTTGATTGGGTGGGCAGAGGCTGAAAACATCAGCACAGGATTCTGGAATGTCACAGAATGATAAGAATACCTCACATTGCACCCTATATGATAGTAATCTTTACAGTTACTTCCATGAGAACTTTAAATCTCTTCAACACAGACTGGAGGCATTTGACAAAAATTATAAGCTTACATAAAACGACAATTTTACATGTTCCTTATGGGTGTGAAGCTTGATCACTACAGTAAGAGAACACAGGCTGAGGATGTTTTGAAAATAAAACGGTGCTGAGTAGAATAGTTGGTCTTTGGAGCGAGGAAGTAAGAGGAAGATGGAAAACTTACATAGTGAGTAGCTTCACAATTAGTGTGAACAAACAAAAGACGATAAGATGGGTAAAGCATGTAGTGTGCATGATATGGGAAATCACATTAGTCTGAGAACTTGAAAGACTGTTTGGGACACTAAGGCATGGACTTGAGGATAAGGCTGAAATGGAACTTCAAAGAAACAGGATGAGGGGCTTGAATCAGCTCTATCTGGTTCAGTGTCGGGGCCAGTAACAGGCTCATGTGAACACAGTAATAAACCCTCAGGTTTGATAAAAGGTAGGGGATTTCCTCATCGGCTGCTTAATTTCCAGTAATAACTAACAATAAGGAATCATTTTCCATATAGTTGTTAGTTATTCAAACCATTCAGTTTATGTACATTCCAGAACTGAGCAGGTGACATTTTTTACTATATTATGCCAATCCTTATTTAACCCAAATCACAGCCCAAATTGTTCCACCAGCTAATGGAATGAACAACAACCATCTTAATTTTATGCGGGAAATTCCATTTATGTCCTTATGCGAACTACGCATAATTATGAAGAAACATAACTGAAAGCTGAAATTACCTCGCACTTGGTTGATACCTCCCACATCGAATTCCAGCATGTGAAATAGGTTATGGGACAAGTGGATAATTCCATTTATAGCTTTATGTAAACCAGGCTTTACTGTAAATCTGCATGGCTGCGAATCAGAATCACTTCACAAATCTAAGTAAAAATCTTCCATTTCAAATTTGAAGCAAGACCATCTGACAGTATTGGCGCTATTGCTAGGTCATAGACTGGTGGTGGCCCCCCCCCCCAAATAAGACCTTTATTTTTAACTCTGTGAAGAACACTCCATAACCAGATATTTACAAAACTGGATCTGTGCAACAGAAGAAAATCAATTTAATGCAAGGTTCTTAAGTTATAAGTATAGTACACATTCTACAATGGTCAGAAATATAAAACATTAATGCACTTATGTAAGAGCCCAATATTGAGTCACTTTTTCTCCTTTTGACGATGATACAGACTGTGGTCTGTCAAATGTCAATGTAATTTCTTTCACCTTCTTCTTCAATTCTTTTTCAAAAATCTGTAAGAAGAAGAAAAACCCCTTAAAATATGCATTACACACTGGGGAATCTGTTGCCCTTACAACTCTGAAATAGAAGCCTGTAGAGAAATCAGTATGAAAGGATAATGCTTTGTAAAGGAAATCTGTATTCCAGAGGAAGAATGTAGCCACGGGTCTGAAATGTAAACAAATATGGTGTTACAGCAACATTTGGATCTCACAGGAAACTATGGATACATGGAACAGTGAAGCAGTCATTCATACAGTCCTCAAGCATATTATTATTAATAATCTATTATTACCTATCATCACCATCATCATTCTTATCTTTTGGAAATACGGTCTTTTGAGTCCCTGCTTGGTACATCAGAGACTTTGTGCTTCATTTAAGTTCTGCTGTTAACCAATAATTGTTCCTCTACTAGATGCACTTCAGCTGCTAATGCTGCTTGCAAGGATGTCGATGTGTTCAGAACCAAAATTGTTTTTCGTAATCATATTTTACAGGGATTCTTTTTTCTTATGAAAAACAACAATCATCAATACAAATGCATTTGTATGAACGAAAAGAGAAGTCTAAAAATTACATGCCTATTAGACTTTAAAGGCTTCTAACTTCTAAATAAAAAGAACATAAACAGGATCAGTGGCAGCAGCAAAGGTGTATCAGTGTGGAAGGAGGCCATTTTGAATAATCAATCATAAAAGACTAAATATTTGTGACACTGTAAAGATATTTGTAAGGGAAGTCATGTAAAATAAATAATTAAATCATGTGATCAATAATTGTTTCCATTTCAAATGTATCCTGACTTTTGCCCCATGCTGTATAACACAAACATATTCAATATGCAGGAAAAAAAAAGTAACTTTCTACAAGCTCAGATTTAAGAACATATAAACAACAATAGATAAAACACACTTCACAGGACTTTACTTACATCATCAGCAGAATTTTCAAGAATCTTGCTCATGTCCCATTCCACAGATGGTAGTGGCATATTAATAAACTTTGCTGCTGTGGCAATATTAGGCAAAATATGATTCTGCAGTGTTTGCAGTTCCCACAGTGAACTCTCAATTGCCTGACTTTTAATTGGATCGCGTTCCTCCATGATGTATGGATCTAAGCTTACTAAGAAAAAAAATAATCTTATGTTTAATATTCTTCTATTACATGTTCATGCAGCATTATCACACAACAATTTATTACTATCTACATCATAGCGTATTGTCTATAACATAATAATGTGACTCGCAAATGGAGGCAATGTTTCTGCTGTAGACGCACGGACTTGTGAATGCCTCGTGCATACTGGCCACCTCCAGATTTGTTCCTAACACAGGTACATTATCTTGGGAGCCTTGGGACTTGAGCTGTGGTGGATTTCTCTGATATGCAGTTCCAGGCTTATGTGGTATATGTACCTACCACAGCTCAGCATATAACTGTCTCACTGAAAAACTTTTCTCTGATAACATAAGTTTTGGTCTTTATACCATGTACAAAAGAATTTTATTTCAGTCCTCCTGCTAGCCACTGGCTTTCTAACTGGCCTTTTAGGTAGGTCGTCGATAAAGAAAAAAAGAAAATGGTGGTAAGTAACCACAACAATCATGGAGAAACAAGCATCCACATGATGTGTGAAATTCAAATGGCCAGTTGGCAAGAATTGGTTTAGATTTATTGTTGATGGTTTTAGATAGATCATTTATGTAGAGAAGAAAAAGTAAGGGACCTAAAATTGATCCTTGTGGAACACCGTGCTTTATAATTCCCCAGTTTGAAAATGCATTATGACTGGAGTTTTTATTATTTATTTCAACTCTTTGATACCTGTTTTTGAGGTATGATTTGATCCATTCATTAGCTTTGCCAGTTATTCCATAGAAATTTAATTTCGATAGTAAGATATCATGATTAACACAATATCCCAAATATCTGAACTGTGGCACATTTTCAAAACATCTGTTTCCTATCTTTATATCACGATTTTGCCCTGCATTTTGGTGACGAGACAGCAACATATACTTAGTTTTCTCAGTGTTTACTTCTAGACCAACCTCATTACTTGCATCATTTAAAGCTTGTGTCTTTCTTTATGGTATCTACATTATCACCCAGTAGATTCGCATCATCAGCATAGACCAACAGTTGATGTGTCCCATTTAATTTCAATCCAACCTGGTTTCCCTGGACCTTCTTATGGCATATTCTAAGTCAAAGTTGAAAAGGAGTGGCGATAAAGCGATAAAACAAACGTTTACCTACATGGACTTTACTGTGCGTTTCGTTTAAACACGTTTTAATCAACCTAACTAGTTTCATGGATATCCCAAACTCTATCAGAATATTGTACAATACTTTCCTCCTAACTGAATCATAGGCTTTCTTGAAGTATATAAATAGCTGATGTACTGTCTTATTGTACCCCCCTTTTTTCTTCCAATATCTGACGAATGCAAAAGATCTGATCTGTTACGTTGAAACCCACACTGATGATCCCCAATAATTTCATCTATATATGGACTTAACCTTGAGAGAAGAATATTGGATAAAATTTTGTATGAAGTTGATAGCAGTGATATCCCTCGATAATTACTATGGTCAGTTTATCACCCTTCTTGTGAACTGGTACAATAATAGACTCCTTCCACTGATCAGGCAATTTTTCCTTATGCCAAATAGAAGTAATTAGATTGTGGATCTTAGAACGTAATATTTCGCCTACTGCTTGAATTAGTTCTGCTGGAATCTGATCACTACCTGGTGATTTATACCGTTTCAATTTTGCAATAGCACTTCAACCTCAAAAGGGCTAGGATCAGGTATTAACGGATCAGCTGTATCGATTTCTGTCTGCCTAACATCACTGACCCTATGTACATTCAGTAACTGAGAGAAGTAGTTCCTCCACCTATTCAAAATATTGTGGGAATCTGCAAGCAGATCACCATTCTCATCCTTCACTAAGTTACTGCTAGGCTGGTAACCCCTCTTAAAGTCTTTTATTCCTCTATACAGGTCTCTAATGTTCTTGTTCTTCCTGTTCATTGCAAGCTCATCAATTTTGTCTTTCAGATATTCCCTCTTTTTGTTCATGAAATGCCAGCTGGTTTTACGTCTTATATTGTTCTGATTATCCCCATTTAACTCGCTTGGATCCTGTAACCATTGCAATTTGGCCTGCTTTCTTTGATCTAATAATTTTGAGCATCCTTCATCGAACAATACCTTATGCTTCTTTGGTTCATAATAACCTAGACTCTCTTTGGCAGACATTTTGATATTCTCTCTAATAGTTTCCCAAGCTTTATTAACATCCACCTCAGTTTCCAAGTTTTTGGTAGCCACGAACCTATTTCAGATATAAAAACAATAGTGCTCTTTGCCCTCTACCTCATTTAATTTCTCAAACTGAACCTCTCCAAATGAACTCTGTGTGTTGTTTGTTTGCTCACTGCCAGTCTTTCCCTAACCTTTGCCACCACCAGGTAGTGGTCAGTATCACAATCTGCTGCCCTCATTCCTTCATTACATTAATTTATTGTTATATTTTAGTCCTCTATTCACAACTTTCGCTTAGTGTTGAAATGATGTGGTTTTCTCCACGCTGTCATATCAGATTTATTTGTTTATACAGTAAGGACATGTTTTGGATATGCGTGCACCTATGCACACACAGCCCTCCTCAGTCACGTCTGTATATTGTTGTTAAGTTGCTACACTGTACTGTTCTCTTGCTGAGTGAAGCATTAATAAAACCAAGATTAGAACAGGCAAAAACTGAAGCTGATTGTCTAAATCCAAGGTTCAGCTACTATGCATATTGTGGCAATAACAAGGGAGGGAAGCACAACCCAGACAAAGAACAGGTACTTCTGGCTGCATATATTAATGTTCAAAATCTTTGGTAAATTACAGCCCCAAAATCTTACCTTCTCCACCTTTTGGGTGATTAAGAAGTCTCTTGAGGCCAGGATGTCGCAATATCAAGTTGCCAATGAACATCAGAATAATTTGGATGTCATGAGGCGGTGCAACTAAAGTAAGACGTGCCAACCGTTTTGCAAAAGCTGCCACTAAATGCTCTGATAAATGCCTAGTAATGTTAAGAAAATATATGTCATGTAGAATAATTAGAATCACAATTATTTTTACACAAACAAAGATATTTGTATAATAACCATATGTCTCTTCTTTCTCACAAGTTTCAACTAATTTGGGCATACATAGTACTCTACAAATTTATTTACTTAGGTAGTGAAATAAACTCATAAAGGGAATTAATGGACAGATCAATAGAAGTAGTTCTAAATTCTTCCAAATTTAAAAAGAATATTATGGAACAGAGATATCCCAAAGTGACACAGGACTATAACTGAAAGTGATACAAACACAGACCGTTACAAAGATAAACAACAGCAATATCCAAGCAATGGACATGAAATTTTTTAGAGTACTGCGGGGAAAAAAGAACCAAGAGACAGAATAAGGAGAGATTTTTTTTGAGAAACTGGAATTCTAGATTTGTTAACAGAGTTAGAAGAGAAATGGTTCCTATGGTTTAGCTACGTAACAAGGAGAGATAGAACAAGGACACTCAGAAGGGCATCAGAATTAAAACTTAAAGCAGTGATATTCATGGGATGACTTGTAACAAATTGGGTTAGCCCAGTACTAGAGGACAGGGAATGGTGGATTTTAGATTTTAGGGGAAGTGACAAGGCCAGTCACCCTGGGGCCTCAACAAAACAGAAATAGAATCCACAGACTTTACTCAGACATTCGCTTCTCTAAAACCATGAAAAGTTAATTTGTATTTTTAGTTATTATAAGAAATAAGAACCAAAAGAGAGAGAAAGAGAAAAGTCATAACCTAAATTTGTTGTTGTGAGCTGGAAGATAAACTCGCCACTTCCTTCTGGAAGATCCACTTCTAAAAACAGCTGTCTGAGGCTATTCTGAGTGAAGAAGACATTAAAATATGAAAATACACTTGCTCATTCTGCCCCTGGTTCACTAAGACTGTGACATAACTTGTGATGTAATGGCAAGTTGTTTCCAAGATTTGGATACACAATTTCTGATGGCATACTGTGATGAAGTTATGTACAGCAAGAAATTTTGACAAGATTTTCTCATGAAAAATTATGGGGCAAAATTTTTTGGAAATAAAGTAACACACACAATGGATTCTGAATGTGCCTGTTCATCAATGGATTAAAATTTCAGAGTTCATGATGTTATCTGATATGAAACATTAAACAATAACATCTCCAGTTACAAATTGTCAGTCATTAATGTTTATTTTTTACTCATGTCTGACCCTATACAGGGTTCCCATAAAAGAATAGTAACAACAAGAAACTGGTATAGCATACATCAGTAAATGTGAGAACATTGTGTTCTGTCACTCATACAGTTTACTACAAGCATTATGCTTTCGAATGACTTGCCCTAAAATACAGGATTTCCAAACAAATACGTAGGTTATCCAGAAAGTAAGTTCCGATGGGCTATTGAAAAAAACAAGAACTTATTTCCATACCATTTATATTGTCATTTGATGTACATGCCATACACTACTTTTAAACATAATTTCCACCATTGTTGAGGCACTTGCTGCAGCAGGACACAAGTTTTTGTATCTCTGAATCATAGAATGATGCTGCCTGTGATGCAAAACCATGTGTTAATGGCTTCTCTGACCTCACTGTCATGCAACCGCCTGTCACTAAGGGCAGTTTTCAGATGCAGGAACACATGAAAATCACTTGGCACTAAGCCTGGGCTGTAGGAGGGATGACTGAATTGTTCCTAGCCAAATGTTACGATGAGATTCTGTGTTGCGGCAGCAGTGTGTGGGCGGGCATTGTCATAAAGCGTCACAAAACCCCAACCAAGCATGCCATGTTGATTGTTCTGGATTGTAGGACACAGTTTCTTAAGTGTGTTGATTGCTGAGCCTTGAGGCAAGAATTCCTCAAGCAGAATGCTTTTAAAATAAATGATACACACCCCGTCCCAAGTGCAAACAATATATATTATATGTCTTTGATCTTGTTCTTTTCTACACTACATGTTTCGGCCTCTATCGGCCATCATCAGGTGTATACTCTTAACGTTGCTGCCACACTGAAACCCAGTCTAAAATTTAACATTTAAAAAACACATTGTTATTTTTGTCGTATTATCAACATCTACCTCGTTGATATGTGTCTGGTATGTAGATTATATTGCACACGTCAAATTTTCCTGTAGTAGCACTATAAAATCTTTAGTTATGATTT
>NW_019726304.1:11608-60674 GCF_002891405.2 Cryptotermes secundus
GTATACACCTGATGATGGCCGATAGAGGCCGAAACATGTAGTGTAGAAAAGAACAAGATCAAAGACATATAATATATATTGTTTGCACTTGGGACGGAGTGTGTATCATTTATCGTATAGAGTGCAACAGGATGCTGAGATATAATATTGTAAGAATGCTTTTTCTGGCCAAAAACACTGTGTATATGATATTACGAGTTGAAATGGTCTGTTTGAATTTTTTTTTCCTTGGCGATGATGTGTCCCTCCATTCCATGGCTTGCTACATCGATTCATGGGTGACATGCAACACCCATGTCTCATCCCCTGTGACTATGTGGCTCAAGAAGTCATTGCCTTGCTCACCATATGTCTGAAAGGTCAACATACTGGCTTGCCATTTCATTTTGTGCTCATCCATAAGCATATTCGGCACACAGCGTGAATACCATTTCCAAAAACGAAGTTTGTCAGACACAATTTTGTGAAGAAGTGACCATGAAATTTGTGGAAAATGCAGGGAAAGTGACGAAATGATGAAGCGTCTGTTCTCTTGAATCTTCTCTTCCACTGCATGTACTCGTACCAAATCTTCATTAACCACAGATGGTTGGCTGCTTCAGGGATCATCACACACATTTTGTGTCCTTTATTGAAATGTCTCACCCATCTCCTTACCATCGAATCACTCACGGCATGTTCTCCACACACCTCACAAAGTTGACGATGATGAATGTCAGCCAGTTTCAAGTTTCTTGCATTCAAGAAACAGATTACACACCGCATTTCACGTGCAGTGGGCTTCTCGATTTTCTTGAACATTGTAATCACACACAATGTGTAAACGCGATTTGATTGTCTGCAAATGGTGACCGTACCTTCCTAAAGGACCAACAAATTCTGCACGCATGCACATCATAGTGACTGGAATGCTGCAAAGCAATATTTGCAAACCGAACTTCAGAAACACCCATTTAACAATTCTGGATTTTTTTCCGGAGGCATATAAAGAATACTATTTACTCCAAAAGATCTGATATGTCAACCATTTAAGAGACATAATCTATGCTGGAAATGCTTACAAGCACAAGGAACGAGGCTGAATACTGATTTGATATTTGTAACACAACAAGCTGTTCACACATCAAACTTTATTAAACTGTATGAAAATGATACAGAATTTGTGTGCTTTTTTGTATGTAATAAATAATTTTTCTAAAGCTTAGTTTCATTATTTTCTTTAATGAAAATACCAAATTATGCCACTCTTCTATGGAAATCCTGTATTATGACCATAAATTACTATAAATATCTGCCCCTCTGAGAGGGATCACACTTACGTGGAACTCAGAAACATATCTGACAAGTAGAACAGTCGAGCCTTATATTTTGTATGAAATATCTCTGGCTCAAACATGGAATACAGTTTGCCATAGATATTTGGGTATTCCCTGGAACAGAATAAATCATATCTGGTGAAAACAAATCTCTGACATAATGGTTTTATTTGTAACAATAACTGGTTATTATCGTAAGAAATGCGAGTTATAAACAGGAATCATGAAGTCTATTTTCCTACTGCACAGATTCCTAGTCCTACAGAACTTTTGTTATTACTGTCATTATCCCCCCCTCAAGAACCTCTTATTCAAGTACACATTCAGTCTACATTTGATTTGTCAGACAGAAACTCAAAGTTCTACACTTTCAGTTATGTTTGTAATTCTCTACTTAAAAACAACATTTAATGCGTAATCCATATGCATGATTATTATCTAAATCCATACCATGTTCCATTAACATTATCAAACCAAAGGCTAAATAAAATTCTCATACAGTTATCACATTTATATTCTACAAGAAAATACTGTAACCTGTAGAGGAGCCATTTCTAGGTAACAATCGCAAACAAGCAGGTTCTAGCAGCAACAACAGCGGTACTGTTGGAAATGGTGTTTTCTATAGTGGTCTGTGCTGAGGGGCTATAAAGAAGACAACTGGAGTAAGAATATGCAGTTGGAAGGCAGCTGCCATTCTGCGAGGACTTGACCATGGAAGCAGAAGATTAGCCATCGTCAGAAGCCGTTACCACGAGACGTCTAGTGGAGATTGTAACAGACTAAGAACACTAATCTATGTGCTCTAGTGATCTGTAAAGTGTGGAAATTAGTGATGGAACTAAAATTAAGTGTAATTACGACTTGTGTGTTTGCAAATTTGTTGAAGTTCTACTACAATACATCATTTCAGAACCCTAAATTAAGGTCATTAGCATCACTCCACAAATTGAAATGTATGGCATAATGTTCATACCAATTGGAAAACTGATTCAAGAAGACATACAATGTGATCAATGTAATCTCATAAGCACACTTTCTCCCCTGAAGCAAGGAAAGTATGAGAAAAGGTAAAACTTGCATAAGAAGCAACACATAAATGCAGTATACAACTTTACAGATGTTCTATACTGTTGCACTGAGATACCACTATGACAACATAATGAAATGGGCATTTAATGGTGACTACAGGATGGCCCAAGTCAGTTGACTGCTTAGTAAAATGTACATTAAAAGTAGATTAGAAATTTCCTTATTACTTACTGAATTTACAAAAATTGTTTGAAGTGAAATCTTCCATGTTCAGTACACAACTTGAAATGCTGTGCTACCATTCTACAAATTCATTCGCAGGTTTAAATCTGAACATTCATGGTAATATGAGAGAATGTTTCAGGTTAATTGACCATTAGGCCACAATGCATATCCACAACATATCACCAGTTGACACAATTGTGAACATGATATTTCTGAAGCACAAAGCTCACTGTTTCAAGAGCCCCATCTGCATCCTCTCAGTCAATGAGTAAGTCCATACAGGTAAAATGTAAAGTTGCCCTGTGCTTAATTAATTAGGCACCATGCCATGGTGGTACAGCTCCACCATTCTTAACCTCAGTACTAGATGATGGTGAGTGGTCTGCTTCACACTCCGACCACTTTACCTCCAAGGAAAGAGCCCCAGTATTCGCTGGATAGGAGGCTTGGGTGGGCCCCAGAGCTGGTCTGAATGCTTTGGAGTAAAGGTAAAATTGTCTCTGTGATTAACTAGTTAGGCACTATGAAATGAAGACATATAGGGGAATGGAGGTATAGCTTCACCCTTCCTGATCTCGGCAGTAGACGAGGTGAGTGGTCAGCTTCATGCCCCCCCCCCAGAAACCTCCGCTGGTACCCACTGTGTAGGAGGCTGGGTGGACCTCAGAGATGATCTGGACAGTGTGAAGAAGACAAAATGTCTTGCAATTACAGGAACAGAACATGGGCTGTCCAGCCTACAGCCAGTCACTATACTGACTGCATTGGATGCACTGGGGTAGAGGAAAATATCTTTCTCCTGCTGGGAATCAAACCCTAGCTGTTCAGCCCACAGCCTGCTGCTATACTGATTGAGATATCCTGTTTCCTCATGGATATTAAGGCACCAGCTACATATATACCAAAAAAACTCCGTGGCCTGTAGTCCACAAGTGACCTATACTGTCAGTGAAGTTAGTGCCAACTTTTGTGGATAGAGGGTGTCATGTGGTCAGCACAATGGATACCCACGGCTGTTAATCTCAGTATTCTAGACTGGTGCTGCTATTTTCTTTAAATAGAACCTCAGTTATCCTCATGAGGCTGAGTGGACCCCATTCCAGATCCGATACTTCTCAGAAAATCTGGTAGCGCTGGGAATCGAACCCAGGACCTCTGGATTTGTAGGTAGAAACTCTGACCACTAGACCACAGAGGCGGTCCTATATATAACACACTTACCTTAAATATGCACTAAAAACTAATGACATCTGAAAAATGAAGCTCTGCATTAAATGCCACTTACAGGTTGTGATTCTTGATAAGGATAAAAATGCCTTGTAACGCCAACAAACTGACAGCTCCACCTAATGGAAGAAACATATCCAGTACTGTCACACAGAATCAGTGTCAAATAATTACATACAAATTTAACAACTGCACTGTAAGTCATGCAATATCACATACAGGCAAGAGACAGCAATTTAAACTTAATACATGGACTGTATTATAGACAGCTAAGTTGCAATCAATGAAATTCTGAATAATGCAATATTCAATTTAGTGCCAATTGTATGATAATAACACATGGTGTTTAATGAAAACCAAAATTCAGTCAATGCAAGGCTAGCGCATGTGCCGCTGCCTATCATAATATTCGAGGTGGTATTGGAAAGTTCCCAGACTGCTACTGTTGCAACTGCCTTGGCGAAAGAAGATGAGAGGGAAGGCCAAGGTCACACTTCCGCAACCCTATTGCATCAACCTGCCACTTGACACTGTGCTGTGAACATGCATTGTTTTCATACTAGTGCTTTTCGACTTCATGTTTCGGTTTGTCTGCAATGGATGGCAAAATCAAGCAGTTTGTCTGCATCAAGTTTTGCATAAAGCTCAGTAAATCCGCTACCGAAACCCTTGAAATGCTTCATAAGGCTTTTGAAGAATATTCTTTATGCTGGACAGCAGTATTTGAATGACATTCATGTTTCAAGGCTGGTCGAGTGACAGTTGAAGACGACGAATGTTCACGGTGACCAAGCACCAGCAAAACAACAGAAAATGTTGAAATTCAAGAACTCTTTCACGAAGACTGTCGCTGAACAATCCATGAGCTTGCAGACACTTTTTGGATCAGTTATGGAGTTTGACAGGAGATCTTTACAGAAAATTTGAACATGCACCGCACTGCTCCTTCATCATGACAACATGCCTGCCCACAGGTCTTTGAAAACCACAGTTTGTGACTAACAATAATGTGGTTATCATTCTACATCCTCCCTAATCACTGGACTTAGTCCCCTGTGATTTTAATTTGTTTCCCAAACTGAAAATGAAAATGAAGGGAATACGTTTTGAAACAGCGTCTGACATCCAAAGGGAACCACAATCAGTACTTGAAAGCACTAAGGAAAATTACTTCAACATTGCTTTTGAAGCATGGAAAAATGATGGGATTGCTGTATACATTCCCAAGGAGACTATTTTGAAGGGGATGGCAGCCAGAATTGAGTAAGTTAAGGCAGGATTTCTTTTTTAACCTAGTCCAGGAACTTTCCAATAGCACCTCGTATGCTGCTTTTCGTGATTTGTTTTAATCGTTTTATGAAGTGCCCTTAACAAAATGGACAAAAGGAAGATTCCTTAAGATAAAAACACTATGAGCGCAGAAACAGAAGAGGCTCGCTACTACATTGGAGCAAAAATTTGATGTGAATGAACGACATGAACATGGTCACAGCAACTTAAAACAGGACGAGATATCAAAATGCCTGCATCTGCGGTATGGAATATTATAAAACATGCAGGGGAAATAAAAGAAAAAGGTATAGTTGCATCAGCTTTTTGTGGTTTTCAAAGAAGTGCTAACAATGACAGAAGTAGAGCTTCTTTTAACTGTAGGGATTGAAGAAAAAAAAAAGAGAAAACAGTTCAGTCTACACTGCTAAAATATTTCAAAACACAATAATGATCATTTTGTCAATGTAACTTTACCTTTAGGAATGATAGTTAGAATTTCTTTTTTATTTTTCTCTCTCTAACTACTGTGACTTTGATAACAAAACATTTAAATTATATTCTATTTATCCTTTATTGTAATATTTCATTAATAAACATATACAGACTTATGTTTATTGCCTATTTCCTTTGAGTTGGAACCAATTACCATATTTTACATATAATTATAACCTTGATTAGTGTGAATTTGAACAATGCAACCACTTCATGGGATTCATTATCTGCACTAATCAAGACCGAGCTGTATTTCATTCATCAATGGCTAGTCTAGTGTATATGTAAATGGAAATGCTGTTTCCCATTTGGGGCCTAAACGCAAACATTCAAAGAGCATATGAAATTTACTGCACACTCTTACCAATATGTACAGTCACCATGGTAGTTAAAACCCTTTTAATTCCAGTGTTATTCCTCCTTTAAATTTTCAGCTGTTACATAACTGTGGCATGTAGACCCACTACTGGCCAATGACCACAAGATAAAGAAATATACAAAAGCCCTTACTGAGTAACAGCTTTACAAACAAACATGTTCCCATGGAAACAACTGAACTACAACAATGAGGGGCCATGATTTCTATGGGGTCCATGCCAAGATGTTATAAGCAGGATAAGTTATGGAACACAGAAGAAGGGGAACACATCCACCATTGGAATCCACTACCAAGCAAGAGCCAGTGAAGATGTGACTGTGGACACTACTTTGTGTGTGTAACAGTGATTTGTAAAGTGTAGTCATAAGTTAAGAGTTTAATAAACCCGATCATCAACCCAAAACACGTCCATAGTCACTAGAATCATGTGACATAATGTAACACTGGCAATGAAGGCAGCCAAACACTGGGACAATGATTTGTACCCCTAGTTTACCAGTTCAGTGTGAAATCATTTCACTTTAAACACTGGAGACTACCACAAAAATGATTGCAGGAATAGGTAGCAGATTGCTTTAGCAACTTACTGGGTGAAGTATTATTTGATGTCAATATCAAGATTATATAGCTTCAGATGATGGAAAAACTTAATTACTAATGAATTTGGGAAGATCTGAAAAGCTTCAGCCATGCCCTAATTGCAATAATTTGCCTGTAGAAACTGAGGAAAACCACAAAAAACTTCAATCAAGATAGTCAGTGTCCAGACTGTGATTTGAACTGAGCACACTGAGAGTGTTACAACTAGACTAGCCTGCTTTGTGTAAAAGTATTATTATTTCATAAAATGCCCAATAAACACAAAGAAGTATTTGAGCGCACATATCTTCTGAGTTATGTTCTTTGCAGCATTTCTTTTTACTTTATGGACATTAATTGCAGTGCACAAGAGCTGGAATATTCCTGTCAAAAAGTGTTTCAAATGGAATTTATACATTTAATGAGCTCTATATTCTTTATTATATAAAACTATGATGTATGTTGTTTCATTTTTCAGGAAATCTGTGTCCCATATAAAGTACGGAACATGGACCAGTAGTGCTGAACAACATGGAAGCTGGGTACGTAACCATTATGCTCCATTTACATTACATAATATCACTCTCACTGCCAAGTAAAATATTTATATTGCTGATGACACATACTACGAATGTACTTGTTAAAGTACATCTGAAAACATTTTGTCACCCGCTGATGAGGTTCTAGGTGCAGATTTCAACATATTGTAACATGTTGCGCAACGGAGAACCCCTCCCTACCCAGCAGCAACACGGCAACTCAGGCCACAGGCGCGTGGCGGTAACGTAGCGCTCCCTCCCTCCCCTCCTCGGTGACGTAACGCGCAACGCTACATACCCGTAATCAACTTCCTACTGTGACGTGGCACGCAACAGGCACCACTGCGGATATATAAGGGAACTGCACAGCAGCTACGAGTTAGTTGTAATGTGGACAGTCGCCGAGTTGAGTTGTACTGTGACAGCCGCCGAGTTAGTTGTAGTGTGGCCATCGCCGAACATAGTTCCGAGCAAGCCTACGAGCGAGTGTGTTATCAACAGTTCTCCAGTCAGCCGACTACCGTTGGAGTATAGCAGCCATCGCGGAAAGAAGAACCGGACGTGCGTGTAATTGTGTAACTGGGAGTGTGTGTGATACAGTGATTCATAGCTCCCCTACTGTATACGTGTAGACTACTGAAGACAGAGTGAGCTGATTTGCGCATAGGGTTATAAAGTGTGAAACCCCGCAACATTGTGATAATTAATTCTAGCCGTTTCTTGTAGATTGTTGAATAAACCAACTAACGATCTCTACGGCGTATTCAGTAACGCTAAACACGTTACAATATTAAGCACTGAAAAATAAGTTAGTCATCCATGTGTATTTCTGTGAAGATTACAATCTTGTTAAATCCGTAACTTCAGAAAACAGCAAATGAGATTACTTAAAAGATTACTGTCTTCTTGGACATGCTGGCTGCATCTTCGTGGTAGCAGAATACCCACCCTGATGATGGAGGCAGCATATTCTTCCAAAACACTGGCAATCTTCTATCAGACTACGGTGTTGCATCCCAGAACGCTATAATCTTCAGTGGCACTTCTGTGCTCTCAGATCTCTCAGAAGTAGATGTATGGTTGTCACTGTGATTAATTAAACACCACCCCATGAAGATGTATGGGAGTGTGAAGGTATAGCTCCACCATTCTTGACCTTGGCACAAGATGAAGGTGAATGGTCAGGCCCCAGAGCCAGTCTGGATTGTATGGAGTAGTGCAAGACCTGCCCTAGCCAGGAATCAAAGCCTGGTCAACCAGTCTGTAGACTGCTGCTATACTGACTGAGCTATCCTGGCTTGTCCAAACCTCACACAGACTAAGTTTCTTGCACTATTTAAATAGGTATAAGATTCTTCCCTAAGCTCAAAAAAAGTGTACTTTTAAGGAACATTCAATAGATTTAGAATACAGTATGTAAAAATGTGTGTACATATGGTGCAAGATAAATGTTTATCAAGATGTATAGCCATAATGTGAAACTTAATGAAATTAAAAGCCTCGTGGTGGTAATAAATGAAAAAAGTCAGTTCTCATAAACTGCTTAACCCCCCCCCCCAAAAAAAAACACAACAAATTCCGTGGTTTTTAGTCTGCAAGCAAACTATTCCGACCTAGTGACTGCTGCTGGTCGGTGAAGTTAGTGCCAAATTTAGTGGATAGGGGGTGTCACATGGTCAGCACAACAGATCCCCAAAGCCATTAATTTCAGTTCTGTAGTCTGGAACTGCTTACCCATGTCCAATGAATCCATGAGATAATCAGTGAGTAACAGTGGTTTATCGAGATGAGGCAATATCCATTCTAGCAGAACGACCAGCAGCTGTTGATGAATTGCTGAAGAATGTTCCCACCGGATAACAACACTCCACACCCTGTTTAGCCATCTACGCAAATGGTCAGAATTTTGGACAAAATCTGGGCCACCTGGAAAACATGAATATACCAAATGGAACTCATACTTGCACGGCAAAGTCAGACTGGCATTCTTGGAACAGTTCTCACACATACCTTCCCTACAACAAAGCAGCGATTCCCGGCTCTCTTCATATCTTATGGTCTCTATATGTATTGGGATTTTGTCCATTAAGCTAAGAAAATTCTTTATGAACACTTCACTGGGCTGTTGCTTGTTCAGTACAACAGTTGGCAGCAGTTTCCAAACATAGTACAGAACATCTTCGTAAGCAGTGAATTCTTGAAACCGTGAAAGTAGGTGTTCTGTACTACGTTCTGAAGAAAGGAGCTCAAGTACAATTGGCTGAAAAATTAAATGGATGTCTTGTCATTTTAAAGTTTTCAATTCAATAATGTTTTAAGCTACAATATCATGGTAATAGACATATTTTGGACATTTTCAACCACACAGCTTTGATTAAAGAAACACAGGGAACCGGTGGTTTAGCAGCAGAGATTAGCTCCACCCAACAGACCTAAATCAACAGCTGTTATATATTCTTCCTCACGACAGAAGAGGAGCCAACTTCTGGAAATATGTTTCTTTAACCAAAATGAGAAACTGGAAGAAGTCCAAAATATGTGTCCATTTATGACACACTTTCCTTACGAATCTTTTAGGCTTAACTTCTAATTTCATATCTTTCTATGTTCAGAAGTTTATTTAAACATTACTTTTCAACCTGATGACCATTCACAGTATTTTACGTTCCGGAAATTAAACAAATATATGGTCGTCATCCTCCTCGAGGACTACTGCCTTATTGTGGAGAGCTATGTTGGGGGGAGCATAAGGTCCTGGTAGAACCAACTCTATCAGATAGGTCGAAGGGTAAGGACCATATGAAGTGTGGTCTGTGGTCTTCCAAACTGGGGATTAGGCATAGGATATACCAACCCACAGCAGAAAAATTTACTGTTAGGAAGCCATGGAGGAGACCAAGACCCACACAGGGTTGTAACACCAATAAAGAAAATACAGTTATTATACAGCAAAACTTGTGCTCTAAAGGTTTTACACACTTTCCTTTTGGCCCAGCCAAATATCTATAACAGTGTGACACTGTATCTGATTTCAAGTTTTCTCAAATTTACATTTTCCCCAAAACTGTACTTCATTTGGTCTTGACAATGGAAATATGCCAAATTTTGTCTATAATGTCCTATTTTCAGAAATATTTAGAGAAATATCAGCAACCACTCATGCTGACAGTATGTTCTGGTAAAACAGGCATATCTTCGCATATTAAAATATTTGAACCTCACATGAAAGAGCCATACAACCTGAGACTGAGAGCTGAAGAAAAGAAGGAACAGATTACACTCGCTGATTTAAGATGTAACAAGGTATGTGGGTTAGTGTATTTGAATCTACATTGTTATTGTGTACAAACACATGCAATTTAAATTACTAAGAAAGTTGTGGCATAAAGCAACATGCATTTTTCCTTACATCAAATCATCTTCCTTTCCCTGACTTTACATTCATTTTAGGTTGTCCAACGAGAAGTGTAATATAAGTTTCAATTCAGTAAGATTTAAAAGTTTGTGGTGATGGTATATTAATTAATACAATGATAGTGATTCTGGACATCATCCATCACTGCGGTTTTCATTTAAAACAGCGTTTCTGGAGATAAGGACTAGCTGTATTGATTGGGCCCAACTGAGTAGGATTTTACCTAATGATGGAGATAGAATCCAGTCTCAAAATATTTTTTAAATAAAAAAAAACACAGGGAGATGGATAATGTCCAAAAAAACAATAACTGTAAAAGTTTCAATGCACACATCATTTTTTAAGAAATTAATTTCTTCTCGCATATGTATAAGTTAGTATGTCTGGAGAATATACAGTGGAAAAATACTCACACGCAGTTTCTGAACTGGAAAATAGTATTCTTCTTTTCCCCTGTAATCAATAGGATACTTCCCTTCTAAACTAATTAGCTTCATCATTGTGGACAAGGCCTGTAATTGCATGGAAGGCTTATGCCTTGACATAACTGAAAGCAGTCTCATGAAAGTGTCTTCGTAACATTCTCGAAGCCATACTTGGTACTTTGTTTCTGCATTTACTTCTGAAAAATTTTAAAACAATAAAACTGAGGGAAAAAATGGGTGAGATATTACTCATTTCAGGTCATCATTGTGGTTCACTGTTGATGCTGATCTTGCTGTTGAGTTTTTGCACTGTGTGGATGTGGGAAATGTTACCAATGGTTTGGACGTATATGTTGCGTCCATCTTCAGGGACAAATAAGTATGCTGATGCCATGGCTCTTAAATCATGCACAATCTTTAAACATATATGCCACTGGACATTTTTCTTGAAAGTACGAAAAATGGATTTATATGAGTAAATAAATCAATATAAGGGCGGTTCAAGATTAGATTTCTTTTTAACTGATAATGAAATTTACATATAAAAATATGCATCACATTTTATACCTACTTTAGAGTATAAAATGTGGTTCAAATATTGAATGACAAAAGAAGCATTTTTGACAAATTCTCCAAATAAAAAGCACTGTGAAAATTCAATGAAAAACACTATTAGTATCTTTAAATAAGTTATCTTTAGCATTCATAGCTCATGTTATTAGCATTTTTAAGCCAGTTGTTTTTCAGCAAATTTATAATCCCAACTCATGTTAAATGAAGCATTGACTTTTCTGTACCAATAGTGACCACTGGCTTTATCTCTGCTAATTTTGATTTCATGGCACCTGCTGTATTGATTTAATAGGTATGGCCACGGGAATCCATTGCACTGACCACGCAAGACCCTCTATCTGCAAAAGTTGGCACTAATTTCGCCAACAGGCGGTGGTCGCTCGGTCAGTACAGTTCGCTTGTGGACTAAAGGCCACAGAGCAAAGCAATGGCTATAAGAATAAAGGGATTAAAACAGAAACAGGGAGAGACAGTGCCTTTCTATCTGTGGCAGTCAATGGCCTGATGAAAGACCCATTTTGTTCACTGCCTCTACTGACTTGGCCTGGGCACTAACCCCAACCTTCCTTCACCCTGTGGGTCTGGGACTGGCAGACCAGAACTTATTGTGATATATCGCTCAACTGCTAGGCAACAAGTTCGATAAACATGTTCCCACAGAGAGAGATTCTTGGTAAACAGCCCACTGCTAGGGAAAGCCTACAACAGCATGCAGTCAACAATCAGATAACTTTTGTTTCTATGCAGCACACTGTCAATACAATTGAGGAAGTGGTGTCTTCTATGTGGTTTGCATATATCCACTGCTGGGCAACTGATGTACTTTGTATAGGTCCACCTCAAGACTACATAAGTAGTCCAGTTGTATATCAGAAGACAGTCAGAGAAAGAGTCATAGAATGAGAACAAGAATGGAGAGAGTCCTCGGCAGTCAAGGAAGAAGGGTTCGGCTGAAGATTGACTGTGCGTGCCTGTAATTTATTGTGATTAAGACAGACTGTAGAATAAGGTGTCAATAAATCCAATGATCCAATTCAGAACTTGTTATTACTAGTTACAGAGTCACAAACACTTGACAATATATATACATGAGACCAATTATTCACTTACTTCCTCTGATCCTGAAAGAGGATATAGCACATTTCTCTGAAATGTCAGCAACACTGCACACCTCCACACAGCATTAACATCCATGAGCAAGATGAACATCAAAGGCACAACAGACCACTGTAGGTCGCGGTGCAAGGGCCAAAAAGGCCCACCCCTTATACATTCATTCATATATTCAGGACAAACATCAAGAAAGTCAATAATTACAGGTAAATTCATGCAGTTTTCAAGGATATCCACACAAAAACATAAAGAAACGAACAATGCATAGGCAAAAGTCCCTTAGTCCCCAGCACCCTCCCATGTCTGAAACTGGTTTCACAATTCTACTAACTTCTATTCCAAAACACAAGGAATAAATGACATACAAATCACTTTCAGGCTACGTACAGGACACTGTCTAAGTTCATGAGGGTCATTTGAAGCTCAATACTGAAAGTTCTGGTTGTTTTCATGGCCTCAATGATAGATGAAAGCATCATCTGACATCAGTAGTCCATCCATTACCTCACTTTTTTGCAACACATTCAAGAATTTGCTGTAAATCACAAGATGAAGAGTATGGACCTTCTGAATTGTAAATTCATATACTTTGGTAGAAGCCCACCAATTTTTCAGAGGACCACACTGACTCCATCTTCAGGGTTTAAAACTGAGGCAAGTCTATGGGCCTGCCACCGCAGAAAATCTGCAGCTTCCTGTAGCCAGTCAAGGGCGACTTGGAACTTTGGCAATTGGGGGTATACAGCATCCCTGTGCACGTGATCAAGCATATGTACAACAGGGAAGCAGCTCAACTGACACCAGGGTTAAGGACCAACAGCAACATATCTGTCTCAACACAGCTTGTTATATGATAAGAAATGTAAACCCAGTGGTGTCTAAAACATTAAAAAGTGTTTATTATTCATACTTCCATTCTGTTATGACATATGGAGTAATGTTTTGGGGTAACTCAACACAAGCTGAAAGAGTTTTTAAGATACAAAAGAGAGTTATAAGAATAATAAAAGGATGTGGTTTCAGAGAGTCATGCAGAGAACTGTTGAAGAATATGAATATATTCCCTTTAAGAAGAACCAATATATACTCTCTTCTGATGTTTGTAAAAAAAAAAAATTGATACAAATAGGGATTGCTATGCTATAAACACTAGACATAATATGGACATACATATGAGCCAGGTAAATTTGGCGAAATATGGTAATGGGGTAACTCACATGGCCATAATGATTTACAGTGCCCTACCTAATAAAATTAAACTAACTTCTAATGATATAAATAAGTTTAAAAACAATTTAAAGGAATTTCTTTATTTAAATTCTTTTTATATACTTGATGAATATTTTAAGAGATAATGATTTTTACAACTATATAAGTGTATAAGATGTTGAGTAATACAATAAATTAGTAATCATCATGAATATGAGATAATCNTGTGTGTGTTGTCCTGACAGCTTGGTCTGTCTGTGTGAGGCCTGAGTATATGTTTTATTGAACTGGGGACGAGTGATGTGTGGTCATCATGAAATTGTAATTTTGTATTTTTATAAATGTAATGTTTTTATATCTTGGATTTGTTATATATGTTTAAGCTATATGACCAAAATATTCTGTTACTTTTGATGGAAACCTTTATCTTAAATTTTAATCAATGATAAATTTGAATGTATTATGCTAGAGAGAAATTGTATTATGATGTAAACATACACTGTCTTATTTTATAAGTCTTCTTGACAATTGCTTAAGAGTATTAGCAAGATAAATTGACACAATTCTGTATCTAAGGCTTTTGCCTACTATAAATGTAATGGAATAAGGAAGAAATAATAATAATAATAATAATAATAATAATAATAACAACTGTCCTGTCAAGTCAGCCATGGCAGGGCACCCCATCCAGCTGCAAGACACTAGCATCCTCTCCATCAAACCCTGTCACATGGACTGTATCATCAAGGTGACTCAGATAGGGCTGTCCCAACAACAGTAAGAATGGCTTCTGACTAAACAATTCATGGAGACCTCTCACCTACTCGCTGAAAGAACAGAGGAAGCCCCTCATAGGGGCACAGACCGCTATTTTCAGGGTATGAAACCTGCCTTTTAAGGGTATCACCCTCCCAGTTTTCTTTAGTTACTTTAGTGCAGAAGCTTCTTCCTTCCCCATTCTGTTTTTTGCCACTCCCTCTTGCTCCTGTATCCTGCCCAGCCCCTTCCCTAGACACTAGAAGCCTCCTTTCAAACACACAGTCCCCAAGTTTGTCAGTAGCCAGGGTACAGTGCCAAGCAAACTTTGGGGACCCAGTCCTCATTCTCCTTAGAGCCGTTACCACTCTCTTCCATGCTTGGCATAAGCTTCTATCCTGAAGATGGAGGCAGCAGGTTCCTCCAAAATGTTGATAATGATCTAGCAGACTACATGGCGTCACATGCCAAAGAAACAGTAATATCCATAATCAGCTGCCCATACATTCTCTGATCTCACAAGTGCACCTCCTTGCTCCTATATACTTTGAGGGTACAAGGAGGCCTTTCATCTACAATAGGATGCAACAAATATACACATGCAACATGTGTTCACAGAAACACACAAATATGGCATAGGGAAGACAGTGAGACAAATGAGGAATAAACAAACTATCACACTGTAAAAATACAAGAAATGTGAGATAACTGGAAGAAGCACAAACATTCTACCTTATTCATATTTTATTATTTATCTTATGGACTTCTGCAAGAGAAATTCTAATTTTATAATTACAGTACCATGTTCACTGGCAGCAGCTGTGAAATCTCTGCTTATTTCCCTTCTTTTTAAAACTTCTGTGAATATCATTTCTAGTGCTAAAATACAGGGCTGTATATTTCCTTCATTCTGAAAAAGAGAAATGAATACAAATGTGAAAATTTTAAACAGCTTCCGTCACCATCAGTATAGGTAACCAAAAAAGAAATGTGGTTTTAGCCCACATGTGAACTATACTGACCGAGTGACTGCCACTTGTCGGCGAAGTTAGTGTCAACTTTTGCGGATAGAGGGTGTCGCATGGTCAGTGCAATGAATCCTCATGGTCGTTAATTTCGGTTTTCTAGACTGGATGCTATTTCCTTGGAATAGCTCCTCAATTATCCTCACGAGGCTGAGTGGACCCGGTTCCAGACCCAGTACTTCACAGAAAATCTGGTAGCACTGGGAATCGAACCCAGACCTCAGGGTCTGTAGCCAAGAACTCTGACCACTAGACCACAGAGGCGGTCTAGGTCACCAACATCCTTAGTTAATTGTTATGGAAATTCCTTTTATGACTTCAATAGTACATATCAAATATCTTTAACACCTTCACTCCCATAAATGAGGTTGGTCATTTACACATGCCATGTCCAACCTATGGCACAGTTCACTTGGTTAGGACTATGCTCTGAATAGGTCAACAGTTTCCTTCTCTGAAGCATTCTGAGCAAGAATTTTCTTCCCCTGTGACAACATGGGAAAGGTTGCTATATTTTTCATTTTCTTCAATATATATATATATATATATAGATCATTTGCTAATCATTTTTTTACTATGAAATGTTGCCAGCTGATAGTGTACTATCAGAAATAGCTTAGCTAGCTGGTAAGCCAGATGCAAAGGTGCCAGCAGTGGCAGTATTAATAACATTTCCATCAGAAATTCGGTGTTTATGTTCAAAGAAGGGGCCGCATCATATCTCAAGTGGTTAGTTGCTGGCTTCCCACCGCAGTGGTCTGTGTTCGATCCCGGGTCTGGTCAAGTGGGATTTGTGGTGGACATAGTGGCGCTGGGGCAGGTTTTCTCCGAGTACTTCAGTTTCCCCTGCCAATCTTCATTCCACCAATTACTCCACAATCACCCTCACCTATCATCTGGGGCTGGTACAAGAGGCCAGAAGTGGCTGCAGTACAAGGGACTTAGTCCCACCCGACTAGCAATAAAAAAAATATGTTAAAAAATTTCTGCATTTTCTATGGAACAGTGGCTCATTGACTTCAAGGGATTCTGACGATGGTATATGCTGTACAGAACTATTATTCCTATTTTGGACTCTATCCATCGTGTGGTATATAGAAGACAAAAAACCCCATCCACCTGAGGACAGAGACAGATCCAGTCTCCGAAACGTTGTGGTTTTTTGTCTACTATACACCAGACGATAGATAGAGTCCAAAATAAGCCTAACAGTTCTGTACAGTGGATCACTGGTTACCAATGAAGAAATAGCCTAAGATGAGCAACGGCACCTGAAATGTTTTTTCTTTAAGTTTCTTATTTACGCTGCTGTCAGTGTTGAGTCTACGAGTGCTGATGATAAGATGATTAATGAATGTGGTTGAATAATTGGCAGGAGAAACCAAAGTACTCACAGAAAACTTGCTGTAGTGCCACCACAAATACTACATGACCTGATCTGGGATCAAATGTGGGCTGCAATGCTGGGAAGCTAACCTGAAGTGTACTGTATATACTGTCACATGCAGGCCCACTGCCAAGTAATAGCCGTCTAAAGAGGTGACAGTACAACAGCTGTTGCTAGGGCACAGCTCTGTGGAAACATAGCTCCCCCGGCAAAGAGAGAACACACAATACTGGAAGAAACGTCTTCTGTGTGGTCTGCACTTTGTAGTTGAGTCAGTTGAGAGTTGCAGTTGCAAGAAGTGAGAAGCTGCAGTTTGGGAACCCAGAGGATGGGTAATGTCCACCATTGGAAGCTGCTACCAAGTAACAGCTAGTGAAGACTGAGAAGACTTTATGTGTGCTGTGGTTACCGTGATCTCTGGAATGTGTAACTCAGCGAGACGGTCATAGTTATTTGCAGTTATGTTCTTTAAGTGTTCAATAAATTTGATCACCAATCCAAACCCTGTCTGTACTCAATCATGTGACAATATCATACATTAAAGAGTGAATAAGAGACTGATTTATGTTCCTGTCTGCACCCCAATGTTTAGAATATTAAGGTGACTTTCTTGAATTATATCAGTAAACTTCTTGTTAATGTAAATAATATACTGAACTCAAGCCAAGAATCAGCATCAAGAACAATGATCAGAACACATATTAATCATATATATATATATATAAAGTTGTCCTTGTGCTTAACTAATTAAGCACTACACCATGGAGTATGGGGCATGAATGTACAGATCCACATTTTCCTGACCTTGGCACTAGTTGGAGGTGAGTGGTCAGCTTCACACCACAGCTGCTTTATCCCGGGGGAAAGAGCACCGGTACCCAATGGATAGAAGATTGGGTGAACCCCAGAGGGGGTCTAGATGATGTGGAAAAATATTCTTTACCCTACTAGGACTTGAACTCCGGCCCCTTGGTTGTCCAGTCCGTAGGCAGTGACTATACTGACTATGCTACAAACACAAAAGTATCCTGAAACTAATTCTGAAGATTTTCATGAAAAAACAAGACATAAAGATTTGGTAAAAATTATAATGAATATTTGTACTTCCATTTTTCTGATTCAGGAACAAAATAATTTTCTCCCATTACACAACACTGAAGCCAAAGAGAAGAATTTACACATGGAAGGCACCTGGGAATTGGAGAAGGCATCAGCTGTACTACATCCTTGTGAAACATCGATTCAGAAACAGTGTGAAGGATGTGAAGACGCTGCCTGGGGCAGATAGTGACTCTGACCACAACTTACTGGTTGCCAAGTTCCAAACCAGGTTGAAGAAAATTATAAGATTTCAAAAGTGCAGACCTAGACGGGATTTGGAGAAGTTAAATGCTCAAAGACAAAGCATGCAGGAGACCCTAGAAGAGAAACTCGGTGCAACTGAAGGTGAAAGCGGAAATGCTGAAGTGCAGTGGAACAATATAAAAGAATGCATGTTAGATACTATCAGTGATTTGGTTGGTAAAGTTGAGAAGATAGCAAGAAAACCATGGGTTACACAGGAGATGATGAGTAAAATTGAGGAGCGAAGAAAATGGAAGAATGTAAACAATGAAGAAGGCAGGAGGAAATACAGGAGACTGAGGAATGAATTGAAAAGAGCCACGGACAGGGCCAAAAAGGAATATCTTGAGAAGATATGTAATGAGATTATAGAATTTCAAAGAACAGGACGTTATGATTTGATGTACATGAAGACAAAAGAACTAGGATGGAAAGAGAATCATGGGATTCAAAATATTGGCATCGAAGACTCCCAGGGGAATAGAATAGTAGATCAGAGGCAAGTGCTGAAAATTTGGGAAAATTATATTTCAGAACTATATGATCGACCTAATCGGCCAGAAACCTTAGAAGTTGAACCGGAAGAAGAAGTAGATACAGACGAGAAAGGACCATATATTTTACAAAGTGAGGTGGAAAAAGCTATCAAGGAAATGAGGAAGGGAAAGGCTACAGGAGATGATGATGTACCTGGAGATGTGCTCAAGTTACTGGGAGAAGGTGGTTTGAAAACACTGACAAAACTAATGAACACCATATATGAAAGTGGAGAGTGGCCCAAGGACTTTACAGAAGTTACAATGATTGCCTTAAAGAAAAAGACAAAAGCTACAAAATGCAGCGACCATCGCACAATAAGTCTTATTGCACATACAGCAAAGATAATAGCAAAGATACTTAAAAGAAGAATTGAAAGGAAAATAGAGGATGTACTTGGAGAAGATCAGTTTGGATTTAGAAGAGGAAAAGGAACCAGGGATGCAATTGGGATGATGAGAATTATAGCGGAACGAACTTTGGAGATAGATGAAGAACTGTGTGTTTGCTTCATAGACTGGCAGAAGGCATTTGACCGGGTAAACTGGACCAAATTAATGCAGATCCTGAAAGAAACAGGTATCGATTGGCATGAAAGAAGATTGATTAGCAAATTGTACATGGATCAGAAAGTTAGAGTACGACTGGACAGGGGGGAGACAGGAAGTGTGCAGATTGGAAGAGGAGTTCGACAAGGATGCTGTTTATCACCAATTCTGTTCAACTTGTACAGCGAATGCCTTACCAAGGAAGCTCTGGATGGGCTCGGTGACTTCAAAGTAGGAGGGCAAATTATTCAAACTGTGAAATATGCAGATGACCTTGTGTTAATGGCTAAGGAAGAAACTGTGCTACAGGGCATGATTGATAGACTAATTGAAATTGGAAGGTGCTATGGCATGGAAATGAATGTGGAGAAAACAAAAGTAATGAAAATTTCGAGACAACCAACCCCAGTCACAATAAAGATAGACCAAAAACAACTGGAGAATGTGAAATGTTTTAAATATTTGGGTAGCTTGTTAACAGATGATGGAAGGTGTACTTGTGAAATTAAATCCAGGATTGCCATGGCAAAAGCTGCATTTAGCAAGAAGAAGAATCTTTTTACCAGCAAATTGGACTTAAATTTGAGGAAGAAACTAGTGAAATGCTACATTTGGAGCATAGCTCTGTATGGGGCTGAAACATGGACACTTAGGGCAGTAGATGAGAAACATCTGGAAAGTTTTGAAATGTGGTGTTGGAGAAGGATGGAGAAGATCAGTTGGACCGATTATGTGAGAAATGAAGAAGTGTTAATTAGAGTCAGTGAGCAGAGGAATATCCTACATGAAATAAGAAAACGGAAGGCTAATTGGATTGGTCATGTTTTACGCAGAAACTGCCTTCTAAAAGAAGTTATCGAAGGAAAGATAGATGGGCGGCTAGAAGTGACAAGAAGACGAGGAAGAAGACGTAAGAAGATGCTGGATGATTTTGGGGACAGAAGAGGATACTGTCATTTGAAGGAGAAAGCTCTAGATCTCATTAAGTGGACGAATTGTTTTGGAAGAGACTGTGGACCTGTCGTCTGACAGATTACTGATGATGATGTCACTACACTGCAACATCTGGATATGAACTCATAAATCTGGCATTTCAGAAGCATAGTAGTGCCAAGGTATAGCACTTCTTTGAGTAAGCAGTTCAAGAAACCACTGAAAGGAACTAGTTGAGCAGCACCAGGAAAAATTATTTCTGACTAACAAAATAATCCTAATGTCTGTTAGCAATTTGGAAGCTAGAATCTTATTGAAACGAATACCAACACACACACACATATTTGTGGTACCTTTGCCACTGTTACAGCTAATGCAGAAGACATAAGACCTATAACCTATGAATGCCATTACGTTTGACACCATGAATTATCATACTTGTCTCACATTTCATCAGTCTTCTTGTTCATTATATCTGACTTATGAACAGTAAGAAAATGACACTAATAATAAATGTTGCAGTCTTTGACCGCAGGGGCGAATCTAATGGGAATATTATTTTTATATTCCCTAAAATGATAATTAGATGTTAAACAACAAACTGAAAAACCGACATAATCTTGCAATTCGGCTCCATAAATAAAATTACCACTGCTGGCGTGTACATTTTTTCCTCCCTATACGTACACGAACAAGAAACAAATTAAATGTGTACATGTGTAGGGCTCTGACTACAAATTAAAGAACGTAGTACTTTAGTCGTTCGGTATAATTCGCTCGCGGGCTACAGGCCGCGGAGTTTGTTTTTGTTTATTACTTTAGTCCCGTTTCTAACATTAAACATTTGTTTTTAAATTCACTGATAAAATTATTTGTATGAAGAAACGCGACACTATGAGTGAATCGATTTGATACAGTGGATGACGGACTGCAGAAGCATTTCTACAGCCCTGATTAACTAAGGTTATGACAAATTAGCGAAACAGTTTTCTGTTTATGCACTCGCTATAAGTGATACGTTACCTCAAGTAATGATATGATGCTAATTAAATTGTTGGCGTTTTTTCTACTCTTCAAGAACTCTAAAGCCTGTGCTCTAAGTTCTTTGGATAACATTCTAATACTATTAATTCATTCACAGTTCCCTACTCCTACATTACACTTCCCACTTGGCCTCGTCCGCCTCGTCTACAGCAGCCCCGTGAACCCGTGAAACTCCCATAGGGGAGAGGGAAACATGCAGAACCCTCATCTATATTCATCAATATGAACTAGGTAGTCTGGCAATGACTGAAATCGATTATACACCTATCGCATTCAATCGAATCGCATAAGTGTGAGCCAATCAGAGGATCTTAAATTTCCGTTGAAGGTTTCGGGTGTTGCTGAGGTTGCTCGGTAATTGCATATAAGTTTTTGAGGTATGTTGTGCAATTAATTAGATTAATTAGTAAGTAGGGACTTTGATTTGATGTTGTGAAATGAGAGTCGACATTTACGCACGAATTGACATCTGTGTGTTACTTATGTATATGGATTATGCTTACTACGCCCAGTGAAATTAGAAAGAAACATGAAGTCAGTGTTACTACGATACTTCATCCCAATCGTATTTCTGTGTTTTAAGCATCTTTCGGTGTAGCCTAAAGAAGGACCGTAGAATCTTAAGTGAGAGTGTACTGTGATTCTCTTATAATTTTTGGATTGTTTCTTGCAGTATAAATGGGGAGAATGAAAAAGTGTTTCGCGCCAGAGTCTACAGTCCTCACTTAAACGGCCATCGCCTAAGATCGGCACGGTTTGCTTGTAGGCAGCTGTACAAATCTATACTACGGCAAATCAACGGTAGCAGAGAGTGTGGGAAGGAAATACTAACATCAACAACAGAATGCGCTAGTGATTCGTGTATCTGGTATAACTTTCAAAATCCCCGGAAGGAATGCCATATGTCCTGCTCCAGGAAGGGAAATAAACGTATCGCATGTGGCATTACAGATATGCATGTTGCAAAGAATGTACGGTACGATTAAAAAGCAATTCGGCTCACGAAAATTTAAAAATTGCGGGGTACTTTGGTTCTAGCGGACTTGCCATTTTCTAAACTACCAGGTGTTGATGCGCCTGTTAAGGAACTCAGGCACCGTAATGAAACAGAGAGATGGGAAGAACGATATGACCCCAAATAAAAACGATTTATTATTGATTTAACGTTTTCTTGGGTTATTTATTGATATTGATTCTGTTGTGTTGTCACATCATTTATTTGTAGCCCATGTAGCTGTATATTCAGAAATATATGTTTCATCCATTTTTGGGGTCAAAGTGTGTAAGTTTGCATGTTGCCCTATCCTCTATTCTCCCATTAATTTTGAAAGGTGAATGCTATACTTACGCAGTGATGCAACCTACACACGTTTACCCTGAAAAATGGATATTAGCTTGCTACATGCTTGTTTCTCATTTGGTTTATTCCTCAACCCTGAAGATGAACCTGACATGTATATCTGTAGCGTTGGTAGACTTTCAATGGAATAAGCGGCATTATACCCCATGGGATTGAACTCCCATAGCCACTGCTGTTGAAAACCTCAGATCCTACAAAATCTAAAGATTAAACTCTTATTCTCATTTTTAGAACAAGAGACCCTACTCTTAACTAAGAGGTTGCAGGACTCAACTTGCATATCACACAAAGGATCCATTACTACAGATTCAGGTTTCATAAATGGCAAAATCAAGGTAAAGACACAAAAAGTGATCCCAATTAAATGAGACCTGGACTATGACATGAACCCCAGCAAAACCTGAAAGGAACATGTGGTTGGAACCACTGTAGGACAGGATTTACTAAACTGTTAGGCGCGTCCATTTGGGGTGTAGGGGCTGAAAGGTCCATTGTAGTGTGCAAGAAAAATGGAAAAAATAGCTGGTTGTTGCCCTGTAATAAATATTTACATTGAAAGACTGTGATAGTTTTAATTTTGCTGAATGTTTACATTCCATGTCATGGTTTTATTTGAATTTCCATTAATCTCAGCCATTTAGGCTAATTCTGTAATCTGTAGTAACCTTACTGCAGTAATTCTTCTGTCTTTGTAGCCTCCTATCCTTTTCATCATATTTCTGAACCTCTTCTAAGAATGTTAGGAATGTGTCTGATGGTACAAACCCAACCCTTTAGCAGCTGTCTATCACAGATTACCAAAGGATCACTTGATACTGCAGGTAGTGAAGAATCTACTGTAGGACCAACAAATCTGTAACACTGTTGGATTTAAAGCACAGCATTTGTTTTCACAGCTCCCATCCTTCTCCACTAAGGAAGTACTAATATTGCTACAGTAAGCAGAGTTGCTACATGATGCTCACAATTAACCAGGAATATTCTTGGGGGTAAAGGGTGGCTGGCACGTAGGGCTGACAACCTTGCCGCCATCTATGAGATGATTATCTGGAAAATTTGGGAACCTCAACATCTCAGAACCCTATGGGCCTCCATGGTCTGTTACAGGGATACATTTGCTTAAATTCGCTTAGTGGGGGGTGGAGTCCAACTGGGTCCACTCAGCACGTTGGCTGCTATTGGCCTATTGTAGCCTGCCCCGGGTGATTATGATGATGGAGAATTTGGTGGAATGAAGATTGGTAGGGGAAACTGAAATACTCAGAGAAGACCCGCCCCAGCGCCACTTTGTCCACCACAAATTCCTTTTGACCAGACCTGGGATTGAACCGGGGCACCCGCAGTGGGAAGCCAGCGACTAACCGTTTCAGTTATGGCGTGGCCTATACCTTTACTTACTTTATAGAAAAGCGAATTCATTCTTATTTTCTGTAGAATATGACCCATCATTTCCTTGTATCCTGCAAAAGAACTGAAGCCTGCAAGTAGAGTGTGATTTGGTGTCTGTGAAAGATAGATGGTTGTTAAAAAGATCAAATTATTAACTACATTAAAACATTTGTTGGACAGAAAATCTATAGGAAGTACAAACTTGATGTGATGGAATACATGATAAATGATTTGTTAGTGCAATATTTTAAGAGATTTATATTGGTTCACAGTTTTTCAGTTATAATTCATTCTTGTCATCCATACAAGAATGGCATAATTTACATTTTAATGGTTAATTAAGAACCATCAAGCAAGTTTATGAATGTGACATATTTAGTTGTGTAAAGAATGTTGCGTTCATCTTCGTCATATGACAGTGCAAGAACCACTATCCTGTGAACAGAACAACACTCATGTTACTATGTCCTTTGTGCAATGATCCCAGATTTAAAGTCATATGCATAACTATGGTTCTCAGGGCTCAGCCTCATTGTATGCTGAATCTGTTCGCATGTTTCGGCACATAATATTCACCATCTCTAGAATAAATGGGGTAGAAGAGGAAGGAGGACTGCTGATTTGTGATTCATTTTGATTCTGTCAGCATCACATATCATAGTGTCCCAATGGTAGGATGACTCGTGAATAATGAATTGAAAAATAAATGGAAAAAATGGTAATGGGGTTGAGGGGGGAAGAGGAGCACATTGCTATACAACTGGGATAACTGAGAAGAAAGGCTTCAAGTCAGACTTTGTTCAGTTTGTACCTGCCTTCACTGTTGTGGATGTGGGGGGGGGGNGATAGCTTTGGCGTTTGAGGCAGGGATGGTAAGTGTGGATGTTGCTTAGGCCTTAATATTCGCTGAAGCTGATTCAGCATCTGGTCTTGGTGGAGCATTTAGCTACTAGTCATCACCTGTGCTCTAGGCTTGTCTGTCTGATATTTTGTGAGATTCGAACAGAGATATGATGGCTAGCTTGATTGATGCATCCCTTGACACATGAGCAGGGGATTTTGTAAATGCCAGGTTTTGTGTCCTCCATCGATCTCAGATGGGTTGCCATTTTGTTAAAAGCTTTGTCAACAATGCTGGTATTTTGTTTCTAGAGTAGCAGCCTTTTGTTCCCTAGGTGCATTATAAACGTTGTAGTCTCAGTTATCTACTTTTACCTTGTCATTCTTCTTATTATTCCTGCTCCAATCATAACACCTATATACTACCACAGTCAATAAGTTCGTGGAATGGCCACAAAACGTTGTACGGGAATTTACTGCCAATATGTTTCAGCAATGTTTTCGACAGCTATATCAACATTGGCAGACTTGCAAAGCGGCCAACGGCAACTATTTTGAGGGCTGATGTGGATCTGCATAAGTGTATGTGAATACCATGTAATATGATGCGATAAAAACCACATTCAACTAACTTAATGACTACCATGTATATATCAGTTCACATTTCCTTCCCCCATCACTCTGAAGTACAGGAACAGCTTCAGCACGTGATGTGGCTGAACCCGAATGCTGGGAACTTAAATATTAGACACAGATTGAAAAAACATAAACACTACATGGAACAGCATCTTCGAAAAGTTTATAGTTATTAAGCTGGTAAAGATATTTCCACTTTTACTGAATCAAAAAGTCAATTACCATTGTCAAGAAAGGCCTGGCATTACGCCTGACCCCAAGCCAGATGAATCAGTCTATACTCTCACATGAAATTTCTCTAAAAGAAATTTTAATATTATTCTTTTACCTTCAAAGTGATGTCTTCCACTGAGGTTTTCCAGCTAAAATTATGTTTGAATTTTAAGTGTCTCATGTGTACTGCATGTTCTCCTCATCTCCCTTCATTTAATTTCATAGTAATATTAAGTATAGCATAAAATACACAGTTTCTCTTGGTCATTCTTTCTGTTTCCATGTTAACTTCTTTCTCTTCGTTAAGCATAAGCATTCCCCTCACCACCCTGCTCACAAAGACCCTCAACATGAAACAGTGGAACACAAACTTACACACACAGATCTGATATGGGAGCATAAAGGATTCTGTGTTAAATGGCAATGTTGTGCCTTAAGTGGTTACTTCTGTTTTTTGGAGGACTGTACAGGCTGCATGCAAATTGCTTGTATAATATTGTGACGTGACACCTGAAAGCCAGAATAGCGGAAGCAGAGTAGAATTTCATTGCTAGGCAATGACTTGTTATACAGGTTCTTGCAGCAATGAATACGTAAGCAATAATGAAGGGATTGTTAGGAAACACTGTTTTCTGTTGGGGCCACCCCAGTACTATATAACGAGGATCCAAGGCCAGCTGAATTAGAATTGTGGGAGTCTCTTGAGTTGGCAGTTGAAGATGACTGAGAAGTGAAAGCAGACTGAGAAGACTTAGCGTGATGTGATTTGTAGTGTGGAAATCGGCAAGAGTGTTATACTTATTTGTATTTATGACTTGTAAGTGGTCAATAAATCTATTCACCAATCCAAACCCCATTTACAGTCACTAATACATGTGGCAACAATGTTTTAAACTCAGAACTGTGGTCAGACTGGTGTTACATTTAGCATGGGGACTAGTGAGCTGGTATGTAGAGATCATTTTCAAGGTCCCTTGTGGTGTCAAAGAACAATGTGGGAAGTGCAGTGGTAGCTGAATTACCAAACTTGTACTCTGTGCCGGGACTGGATGGGTAGCAAATACAAAAGCTCCACATCACTGTGAGTGGTCAGTCCTCTAATGTATATATTTGAAATCCCAACTTAAATAATGGAAGGATCCTCATTTGACTTTATGCTTGGGATAATAATGTCATGTGTATATGACAATAGATAGGGCGTGGATTAGTGAATGGATTTACTGACCACTTAGTTAGTTATTAGAGAGGGTGGGTTTCCCCATGCACTTAGACCTGTAGTGGTCCATTGTGCTTCCCTCTATGATTTCTACCAGCCTCTATATCCTACCGGTATTGGTGCTTACCATCAGTCCTGCCCAGCCAGCGAGACCGGCTCTACTGGCTAAGTATCTATAATGCTTCCCCCATCTACCGGAGGTATTAGTGACTGCTGTTGGGTGGGAAATGTCCGCAATTTTGGCTCAGTGACCTCCTTTGGAGGTATAAGGTTCTTTTATGTGCCGTAAAGCTACGACATGGGACCCACGGCTTAAAGTCCCTCCCGGAGGACTTGTTCCCTGAATTTTTCCGCCCTTAAAAATTCGACGACCTCCGCCGGGTATTTGAACCCGCGTACTACGAGTCATGAGGTGGGAACGTTACATCTAGACTACGGAGGCCGCTTACTGACCACTTACACACATGACCTGGAACTACAAGTAATTACAGCACTATCACTGTTCTCCAATTTTTACAAATCACCACAGCACACACAAAGCCTTTTCCAACATGCTGTGCCTTCAACAGCTGTTTCATGGCAACAGTTTCTAACAGTGGAGATTCTTCAGCTTCCCATGCTCAGGTTCTCTTGTGCAGAACACTTGTCAACTGTCAACTTAACTATAGTGCCAACTCCTCTCAGCCGCAACTGATAACTGAACTGGTAAACTTAAATTGTCTTCAAGATAACTCCTTGGATTGGAACCCATAGAAAACATCATCCCTCTATTGTTGTGTGCATATTTGTTTCCATGGGAATGTGTTTACTGAGCCATTGCTCAGAAAGAGCTGTTTGTTTATTCCTCTACTGCATAACAATGGCTGTTGTCTTATTGTTTGTTTATAGGTTTTTGCCTAGCAATGGATCTATATGCCACAGTAATGACTGACAGAGAATAGGAACAAATAACGAATGGAAATCAGTAAATAATACTGTTGACACAGGGACCTAGAGAGGCAGTTGAGAGTGACAGAGCGAGGAAAAGGGAAGGAGCTTCAGGGCTGAGAAGATGGTCATACAGACACACAAAATGAAGAGAATTATGAATTTGTAGTTCACAAATGCACACACGGAGTAAATATTTTAAGTAGGGACAGGAGGTTGGAGAAAACTGCATAATGAGGAGCTTCACAACTTGTACTCTTCTCCAAGTATAATTAGAATGATCAAGTCAAGGAGGATGAGGTGGGCAGGTCATGTAGCATGAATGGAGACAAGGAATGCGTATAGGATATTGGTGGGAAAGCCAGAAGGAAAGAGACCACAGGGAAGACCAAGGCGTAGGTGGGTGGACAATATTAGAATGGATCTTAGAGAGATAGGATGGGATGGTATGGATTGGATAGATCTGCCTCAGGATAGGGACCCGTGGAGGGCTCTTGTGAACATGGTGATGAACCTTCGGGTTCCATAAAATGCTGGGAAATGCTGCAGAATTGGTGGCTCCTCAAGAAGGGCTCAGGTCCGTGAGTAAGTAAGTAAGTAAGTAAGAGTAAGCCTACCCATACACTTCATGCCTGAGAGAGGGCAACAAACCTTACTACCTCAGTCAATGAATTTAGTCTGTTGTTAATTCTGTTATGAAAATAATTTTGATTTTTGATTTTTCAAAAGCATCTGAAATCTGCGGACTTATCAGCTATGATCATATTATGATTATGTACTGGACCTGATCCTATGCCAATGGTTCCACAAACTAACTGTGTCTACAGGCAGAGTTAATCATGTGAGAAGAATGAGAGATATAATATTATATGAAGTCAATAAGAGCCACAGTTCTAGATGACTTTTAGTATACTACCACCATTTAAGAATAACAACTTACTTACTTGTATAGTCTTCCCAATTTGAGAGATTTCAATGTGTACAGAATGCCTTGTCCGTTCTCAATTCGAACTCGGAATGGTTTACCTACAATTTAAACAAGAATATGTAAGAAATATGAAATAATAAAAATTTAATTTTGTAATGTAAATGCTTGGGTGTTGACAGGTTGGATATCATGGTAATGCCTAACTTTGGGTAGGCATAGAACAGAGATCACTGGTTGGCACTTATCTGTGGACGAATGTAGTTACTTTTGAGAAGCTGACAGTTACCAGCTGGTCTAGAATCTCCCTGTCTTTTATGAAACCAGAAGGTTAATAGCAATCAGGGTATGTGCCACTGGGCTATAGACTAAGCCAGTTAAATCCAATCCATACCTTCACAACCTATTTTATATTAATTTTAATGTTACCTTCCCAATTTATGACTCCATCTCCAAACATTTTGTGATGAAAATTTTGTATGGATTTGTCATCTGTTCCATATATTCTACAGATTTGGACCATCTCATCTTTTTTTATATGAAGATTCTAACAATATTTGGTGAAGAGTAAAAATTATGAAGCTCCTTAATATTGTATTTAACCCTTTTACTGCATATTATTTTCTTATAATTTTCCTAAAATAATGGCACTTTAAAGCAAAAGTGTAAAGGAAAAGGCAGCAAGAATGCATTTTCATAGCCCAATGAATGGAAGTAAATAACACAGTGAAAGACATCATTATTCCTTAATGTCAACTAAAGTCGAATATCACCCTACACAGTAGCAGATAGCATTAATGAAGTTCAAAATACTGTATTTTTAAAATATATTAGGCCAGTCATCCATGTAAAAACACACATTTTATTTAGATATCCATTTAATATGTTTATAAATTTGGTTATCTCTGCTGATTAAATACATGATACAAAACTGTTGGAGAAATTCTGTATATATGACCACTTAATACTGACATGATGACTGAAAGCCGGAAGAGTGGAGCCACAGCATATGTGCTTTGCTAGGCAAAGGCTTGGTAAACACATTACATGGTAATGAATACATGATCAACAATCAAAGATCTGCCATTTCTATGCAATGACAAGGTAAACACACCTCTATAACAACAGAGGAATTGTTAGGAAACAATGTTTTCTGTTGGGACCAACCCGAGGCTATACAACAGGAATCTCAGGCAGCTGAAACGAGGATTGTGGGAATCTCGAGGCAGCAGTCGATCCTGATGGAAAAGAGAAGACATAGTGTGTCATGTAGTGTGGTTTGTGAAGTGTAGTAACAAATTGCATAAGTGTGCAATAAATTCGGTAATAAATCCAAAACCTGTCTATAAGTCATGCACACCCCCAAATAGGCGACAATATTTTATCCACCATCGTCAGATCACTTTAGAATCTACTTATATTTTAAATGGTTGTTCAGGATTTTTGTGAAATATTTCATATGAAACAGAGACAGTAAACATCTGTTTAGAGAAATTCAGGGGACCCAAAATTGATGGACATAGTGAGGTGGTAGTTCTTAGTGTAGTCATAACATGCTACAGAAATATCTTATCACTCATGAGGGTTGTTAACTGCAGTGAGATTAATATGTTAATATCAGCGTTTAGTTGAATGTTAAATAAAAAAATTGTGTACTATTGCCTGACTGTGTTCAGTTAGAATGCAGACACATTCCTAACATGATTTGTTCACTCTGTGACCATCCAAGTCTTGGGTCAGAAAAGAAGTCCCGAACTTAAAGATCAAAGATATGATAATGTGTTGCCTGTCAGGACTATTGTGAACCTCAGGGGGTTGTCATAGAAGGGTATGGCACAATGGTGGAATGAAGATTAGCAAGGGAAAACTGATAAAACTTGGAGATATACCTGCTCCTGTGCCACTTCATCTGTTGTGAACCTTACGACAAATTACCTGGAACTGAATGCAACGCTCCACAGCGAGAAGCCGGCATCCAAATGTCTGAGTTGTGGCAGGGCTTCAAGGAAGATGTTACAGATTAATTTCAGTAGAACAGAACACAATCAAAGGGAGATAAAAAAAGAAACAAACCTGTCTCATTTTCAACTATCCTGTATCTTGTTCGTGGCAACTGCCTACCATCTTCTCCAAACACAGTAAACTGCATCAAATCTTGATATGGCTGTACTTCATTTCTGTCTAATGTAAGTACAATGTAACTAACAGTCTGTGTCAGCAGTGGACCTTCCTTGCAGACAGCACCCGGTTCATCACAAAAATGAACACAGTTCCTGAAAAAAAAAAAAAACAAACATTTTTACAGTATGTCATTGTTGTGGCTGTAAGGAGTAATGGTTGGTGTTCCTATAATTACTACGTTAAATTATGTGAGATGTTCAGGTATCATCATGTGGTGCATGAAGACTTCAGTCTCAAGGGAAGTGATTGCTTGTAGTTTGGTATATACACTTTTATTGTACTGAGGACTGTCTTACAGGGGACAACGATTTCAGTCATCCCAAGCATTCCGACAGCTTCTGGGATCGTTGTGCAGCCCTGATCTTGCTAGGGCTGTAAAATGAGCCTCCACTAGAGCCACAAGTGTCCTGAATGAGGCCTTCCTAATGTATATCAGCGCTAACCATGCAGAGTTGAACATCTCTTTCCAAAGCCTAGTTAAAGCCGGGTACTGACACAGTATATGGCAGGAGGAGTCTTTCTTCTGCCACCATGTGGCGTTTTCCAAGAATCTGATAACATGTATGCAGGTCGACCAGAAAGTAAAGACTGTCTGGTGACTGGAGGAAAATTAGTGAATAAAAAAATTACTTTGTCATTACTACAGACCTTGAATCATTTTTCTACATAATTCCCATGAAGATTCAGGCACTTGTCATATCATGTGATGAGTTCCTGCATGTATGTGTTGTAGAAATCTACTGCCAGTCCACTGAACCTGTCTTTAACTGTCTTCTTCTTCTTCACTTTGTCATCGCTATGCATGCACATGCCACCCAAAAACTGCTTCAAGTGTGTGAACAGGTGACATTCACTTGCAGCCAGCTCTGGATTGTATGGAGGTAAAGTCAGCACGCAGTGCATGTGTGTGAGCGGTCTCTACTCTCTGGATGACCCTCACAGATGCCACCTCAATGTACGATGGTGAGTCAATAATTCTTTTACTTGCCTACAATGTTTCCTGTTGAAGGCTAGTAGGTTCCTAGGCATGTTATCTAAAGCCTTCCAATGAGGAGATTCAACTACCTCATAACTGGTGCGTCAATTAAATTTTCAGAGTGCCTCTCCTTCAGCCCCTCCTCCTCCTTAAGCCAAGAACACATGGTGAAACTGAAACTGCTGTTTTGGGACCAAGGACTTCTATCCTGGTGCAAGAAGTTTCTCCAAAACATTAGTAGTTAGTTATAATATCCCAAAGGACTTCTATTATCTGTTTAATGATGTAAATGCATTTAATCTTCCTTTTGGCTGCAAGTTCTTAATTTATTTTACAGCTGTATGTATTGTTTGGTTGATTTATGTACATCACATAACTCTGTCTGTTATGTAGCAGCTGAATATCTTCCACATACATAGATTTTAGCCAATGACAGTGGCTGCATGGTCTAAGGCAGTGGTTATCAAACTTTTTCAGACCGTGGCCTGGTAAATTCTTTTTCTAAAAGACGAGGGCCTGGCATAACTGATGCCAGGGCCCGGTACTGGACCGCGGCCCAGCGGTTGACAAATACTGGTCTAAGGCATGGAATGTCTTAGGTTGCTCAAACAGTGAAATTGTGGGTTTGAAACCCACGCATGGCATGGATGTCTGTTTGTGTTTATTCTGTGTTTGTGTTAGGTAGGGGCTTTGCTTTCGGCTGATCCCCCATCTAGGGAGTCCTACCAACTGCCCTATGCTCCAAGTGGGAGCAAGAGGAGGATGAGGAGGAGGAGGAGGAAGACAACAACATGGATTGTAAATGAGATTTAACTATATTAAAAAGGACAAGATTCTTTTAATTTGCCTATGTTCTACTGTCAGGAGGAAGAAAGTGTTGAAAGAGAATGAACCAATTTTTTTCTAGTGAAATCCCTGTTTAATGAATCTCTGGAGAAATGGCTTCTCTTATACCAAAGTGAGATTTTCACTGACTGGGAGTTATGGAAATGTACATCAAAAATCTGTTCACCTTCTTATGAAACCTGCTGTATAAATTATGACAAAAAAAAAAAGGTAAAGTTGTTCATGCACTTAATTAATTCAGTACCACGCCATGAAAACATATGGGGTAGTGAAGGTATAGCTCTACAGTTCTTGATCTTGGCACTAGGTGGAAGTGAGTGGTCATCCCTACCCTCCAGCTGCTTACCCCCAGTGGAAAGAGCCAGCAATACCCATTGCATAGGAGGATGCATGGTCCCCAGAGCCAGTCTGCAACATGCGGAGAAGAGAAAAATCTTTTGCCTCTGGTAGGAATCAAACCTCAATTCCTTGGCCATCCACCCCATAGCCTCTTGTTACAGCAAAACAGTTATGATTACAACAGTGACATGTGTACACACACAAATGTAATCACATAGAGAATAATATCAAACCAATCAATAATGGTTTTTGGAAAAGAAGACAGTGATGTCAGTTCCTGCTCTGATCAGTCAATGAGGTTAAAAGTTCTGGAAGGTTACTAAATGCTGATTATTTAAAAACTCAGAAGTCTCTAAAAATGGCAAAATAATAATTTGTCTATAGGAGCTGGGATAGTGCAGTCAGTATACCAACTGGCTACGGGCTGGATGACTGAGGCGTTGGAGTTCAAGTCCCTGTAGGGTCAAGAATTTTCTCCAGACCTCATCCAGACCGGTTCTGGGGCCCATCCAACCTCCTATCCAATGGGCACCAGGGACTCTTCCCCCGGGGGTAAAGCGGACGGGACGTGAAGCTGATTACTCACCTCCAACTAGTGCCAAGGTCAAGAAAATGTTGATCTATACATCCATTCCTCCGTACGCCTTCATGGCATAGTTAAGTACAGGGCCAACTTTACCTTTTTAATAGGTTCTTTATACTGGACTTCAGCTGGGACCAGAAAAAATGTTCACTAAATATGAGATCTCATAAGATGTGGCAGCATTAAATCAGGATCTTATTGCATCAGTTTTGGGCTGAACAATATCCTGAAAACCCATTGCTCACCTTGTGTCCATATCTCTCTCATAACCTGATGGGCATGGTGTCTCCAGACACCGATATGTCCCCTTGATATTTAGGCATGTTTGTTCAGTGTTACACACACTGGGAACAATTCTGCATTCATCCACATCTGTGCAAGGAAAAACGTTAAATCACAAGGGAGAAGAACACAAGCACGTGCCCTCGAACACAAGCATGTGCCCTTTTATAACTATACATGTAAGTTCTACTGCCACCGGGTGAACACCCAATTGCAGTATAATAATAATAATAATAATAATAATAATAATAATAATAATAATAATAATATAGAACCAAGCTGCCTTGGTTTGGGGGCACATGGATTAGATACATATATACTGTTAAGATCTGAAGCTTTCTTCTTCTCCTATTGAAGTTCATACAATGAAAATATAATCAGGAGATGATATTTATCTGTCCATCTTTATGTCCACATGATTCTCTCTGGAACTACTCAACAGATTTTAATGAAAATTATCATATAGCCTAGTCACTACACTAAGCACCCGGCTGACAATGACACTATAATATGATGTATGCAACCCAGGAGACAAGGTATTTTAATTTAATTTAATTGCCAAACCTGCAAATGCTTGTAGTTGAGGCACAGTGTACATGGCACAAACTTTGAGTATACCGATTTTCTGTCTGAATTTTTTTTTGCATATTGTGCATCAAAATCTAAATAACTCTTCCAGTATCAATACTGGAAATATTTATAATATTTAGGAAAACAATCCGATG
This sequence comes from Cryptotermes secundus, assembly GCF_002891405.2. Classification (NCBI taxonomy): domain Eukaryota; kingdom Metazoa; phylum Arthropoda; class Insecta; order Blattodea; family Kalotermitidae; genus Cryptotermes; species Cryptotermes secundus. The sequence continues at coordinate 46,417 of NW_019726304.1, forward strand.
GCAGGGCTTCTCAGTAGCTGAAAACATGACAGTGAAAGCATTAATGCAGACCCATACATATCAGAGCTTGGCAGTATCAATGTAGTTCAGAATTTAGAAATGTGTGGCACAATCTCATATCTTGGACTTGTAACAGAAAGCTAAGTCACTGTGATTCAGATCTGTGTATCAAAGTATTTTGTATATTTCATATTTCAATCTGTTAATAATCTGAAATTACTAATAAATTAAAGCAATATATATGGAAATTCAGGCCATAAAATTGAATAAAATTAACCCAAAATAATTGTTCACAATCAACCCCCATTTTTTCAATTTTCCCATAAAATGGGAAGTTTTTACTTCTCAGCTGTACAGTCCTCTGAGAACCTTGACCTCCTTTTTTAAGATTTGCTCATATTTCTCTGTTCTTTGCCTTTCACCTCAGTCTATCCAATGTCAGCTCCCACAAATCATTCTCTGTATTTACCAGCCATCAAACTTTGCCTTTATGTTCCTATCCTTAAGGAACTGAGCACACTGCAAGTAGCAAGCTTGTCCTTATCACTAGCCATTTCCTTAAATCGCCCATCCTCCACTCATCATTAGCTCTACTAATATACAACATTATTAGCCTCACACTCTACTGCCAACCTGGCAGACCAGATCCCCTGTGTGTCTTGTCTCAACTGTTTGATCTGTTTATGTGTTCTTGCGTGATCCTACCAGAAGCAAACATCACAGCTAACATAGCTCTCCAGACAATCATGGGACACAAACTTCGCCTTAACATTAATGGTAGTAGCCCGGGGGGGGGTAATAACATCAACTTACCCTGACATATTCCATTGGATGGCTCAAACCCTTGAGGGCAGCTCCAGATATCTCTTGTTCTGCTCCAAGTTTGTTGTGGTCTGTGGCGAGTTAACATGTAGTTGGCATCTTGATGGTACTCATAATCACTGTTATGTCTGTGACTTGCTGGAAGGCTGCGGAGACCATGTGAAGATTGAGAGTGAAAATTCAACTTATCACTGTGTGGACCTGAATAGGGCTCATTTCGATCAATCCAGTACTGTACACCTGTAAGGGTATTCACACCATAACAATGAAAACACCCACAACAGTAATGTTTCTTTGAAGGTTAACAATTTTGTCACGTCTCCATAACCAAATGTCATGATCACATGATCAGCAATCATCATTCATGTATAAGTTATCCAAGGAACATCAAAATTCAGCCCGGAGACCGGCTACTTTGGCTGTATAGTTTTTTGTAGCTTTTCTCAGGCCACCAGACAACTACTGAGAAATGCCATTATTGCTTTTTTCCATAGACTTTTCAATTCATCAGTTCATAATTAATGTACAGTTTAATGCATTATAACCAATGCACAGTGAACAAGTTAATGGTTTTGATTACTTAGGGTATACAATTACAGTAACAAACAACAGAGAACTGGAAATAAAAATGAATAGATTTAACCAAATGTGCAGCACAATAAGAACACTGAATAACAAGACAAAAAAAGTAGACAGATACAATACTATACAGTTATGGCAGCACCTATATTTACATATAGATTCAAAATTTGCATTACAATAAAAAAGGGAAGCAAAAATTGAAACCTCAGAGTTTAAATTTTTGATGAGTGTAGAAGGCTATGCAGAGATCAAATACGGAACACTGAAATTAGGGAAGAGCTGAATATTTTTAATATAAATAATAAAATTCTAAGATCCTGACAGCAGTGGAAATACCAAGTTCTACAAATGGAAGACAGATGAATTCCAAACACAATTTTAATGTAGAACCCCCTTCAAAAAAACAAAATATAGGGCACCACAGTAAAGTTGTCAGGTTCAACACACGCTTCAAGAGGACAGAGCAGGCCAAGCATGGCCTAATCCATGAATACTTGGACTTAACAGGGAGAAAGCAGCAGGAAGCTTGTCAAAAGAGCATAATTACGAGTTTTGTAATTTGCATTCTTCATGAATTACTTTTAGGGTGATCAAATTAAAGAGGATAAAGTGGAAGGGGGATGTAATATGTAAAGAAGTGTAGTAATATTTTAGGAAAAAAAAATTGACAGAAAAGAGGAACTTGGAAGACACAGGCATAGATGAAAGAGGCTATTAATATGGATCCTAAAGAAAGAGAAATGAAGGTGTATTCATCTGGCCCAGGATAAAGATGAATGGCAAGCTCCTGTGAACATGCAAATGAAAATCTTGGTTCTGTAAAAGGTGGGAGAAATTTGACTAGGTGAGTAACTATTAGACCATCAAGAAGGGCTCTGGTCCATGGATGCAGTTATATGTTTTCCTCCTCATTACTTGTGACATGCAAGGCTTATCACAATATTCATGCAAAAAGCTGTGACATGTGAACATACTCAGACCCTGGTAGTGACCAGTAGCAGTCAGACCTCTCCTCTCTTCAAGGATGAGGCCCCATTTCAAAACAATGGTCATTGGTCATGACAGGATGAAACCAAGAATTACTGTGCTGACAAGGATCAGCAGCAATTTAACTGATAACCTGACTGACTCTTCACAGCATGGCAATTTTGTAAAGGTGTTACAACTTCTCAGATATTAACCTTTAAAATTAAATTTCCAGAAATTCAGCATCTTCTGTTGTGAAAAATACTCGGAAACATATTTATGATCTCAAACATGTTACAGGTTTACTTGTTGTGTGTACTGATAAAGATCAAACCTGAAAAAATCAACCATGTCAAAACTTGATGTTATGGGGAGTGTGGGAGGTTACTGTGGTTCCTTTTAAAATTTATGCCAAAGTTTCAATTTTCACTTACTACGAATGCTATTAGCAGACAGAAATGTAATAAAAAATTAGGTTCCCTACAAGTACAGTAACCCTTGACCTGATGAGCGATTCCCAACTTTTCAAGTAAGACCCCTTACCATGGAACTTTTTTACTTGGGTTCCACTTTCATGCAGGATATTTGAAATTTTCTTTAAAAATTTATTAAGTCATACAAATATTATGTTTCTGGATATTATCCATTGTCTAAGTTTTATCTGAACCACCATCCTGTATTTGTATTAATATACCATCATCATAAATTTAGACCTTACTTACTAAGGAATAATGTACAAGTGGATAACTTCTAAGTTACAATGTGATGAAGTTTCAAGATTATCGACATTTTGAATGATATCATGTATAGTTCAGCATACCTGAACATGTTCTGCTATCTTCTAATAACACATAGCCCCTTGGGCAAAGGCACTTGAAACTTCCTTTCACATTACGACACTGGTGAGAGCAGATTGAAGGATCTTCCATGCATTCATTTATATCTGGAAATAAAACATTTATGAGTGACAGAAATTTACTGCATAACAAATATGTTCCATATGATTAAGTACAGCCTACTGAGGGCAAAGAAAGAAGTCTCATGGATGGTGTGGATGTGGGAATGCTTGAGTTTTCACCATTTCTACCTACTGCTGTCCAGCCAGCCCTAAGCACTCATAAGTACTGAAGGTTATCACATAGTTATCACTATCAAAATTCCTGTGAAGAGAACGATTTGATGACAGGAGAGGAGTATAGGGAAGTATGCTGGAGGGGTAAATATGATAGCTTATGGAAGATGTGAAGGTGGTGGATGTATAGGACTCCTTTTTGTGACATAAGTGTAGGAACATACAATCTGAGCAACTGAAAGAAATAAAAGGGCCAATGAATCCTAGTTTCCAGGAACCACTGAACTGTATGGCGCCTGGCCTTTGTGATTTGACTGGAATATGAATCAGAGAAACACATTATGATAAAACATGATACGAAATAAGGTCTTGTTGGCTGTCAACACACAACACATGGACAAGCATCACCATGACCTTATATAGACTGTATTTCTTTTAATTATATATAAACGTTAGTTTGAGCCTCACAGGAAACATACTACATCTCCACTACAAAACCCAACCAGTTAATGCTGTTTAGGGAAATGTTTGATGTTTGTTGTGAGTACCATCCAGAACACAAAATATATCTTGTGGGCAGACTGCAGAACTTTACTGTGTTAACGCAGGTGGTACACTAGGCTCTAAATGGTTAAATTGTAAAGCTGAGTTATAGTTACTGTGTAGAAATATGATCTGATCACTCAAGATTCAAAAACTTTGTAATTTAAAGTATTGTTTTTACCATGTAATTGCCAGCTATAATTTCAGTCCATGAACAGATATTACATAATTTAAGTTTACACAAAATGTTCTTAAATTATTTTATGAAGAAAGCAGTCTTCTGGGATTTGGCACCGTGTATATGTGGTGTTAACCGACGTTTCGGAGGAACGTATCGCCCCCATCTTCAGGGTTGAAGAAAAAGTATAAGTAAATCTGCAAGCGACANTATGTTCAGAAAATTTTGTACAGTACCCTGGATAAGGCCGATGCACACCCTGAGAGGAACAGACTCCCTGTTCAGAACTGCTGCTCTAAGATGTCGATGCGCAATCTTACTGGTTAATTTAGGGTTCTACCCAAGCAATTATCTGAACTGAATAAGGAACACATATGCACACAGCACACATACACATACACACCCACAACACATGCAGATTAATGCACATTTGCATTCATCCACCTGTGAGCATGGCAGAAATGGAAACAAAATAAATGTTGACTTCTTGGGTTTTGTTAGTACAAAAGAACAAAAGCAAATTCCTTCAGATTATTTAAACTGAATTATTCTGTACAGTCATACCTGTGCAGCGTTTCCCAATTGCTTTAGATTTGTAACCGGGATGACAGAAACATCGATATGATCCGAAGAGATTCTCACAAATCTGTGTGTAGTGACATCTGTTAGTGCTTCTATCTTGACATTCGTCTATGTCTGCAATGATACAATTATGTCATATAAAATATGTTCTCGAGTTCAAAACCTCATTCAGGAGGAAATTAAGAGGAGACTGAACTCAGGTAATGCTTGCTACCATTCAGTCCAGAGCTTTTGTCTTCTCAACTGCTGTCCAAAAACATAAAAATTAGAATATAGAAAACTATAATTTTGCCTGTGGTTCTGTATGAGTGTGACTGAGGGTGTGACCGGGCCATAGCTGAAGCGGTTAGTTGCTGGCTTCCCAATGCAGCAGCCCTGGTTCGATCCCAGGTCTGATCAAGTGGGATTTGTGGTGGACAAAGTGGCGCAAGGGTGGGTTTTCTCTGAGTACTTCTGCTTCCCCTGTCAATCTTCATTCCACAAAAAAATCCATCATCATAATCACCTGGGGCAGGTTACAATAGGCCAATCAGTGGCCGCCATGCCGAGTAGACCCAGCTGGACTCCACCCCCCACTAAGCGAATTAAAAAAAAAATTAGACTGAGGGTGTTGAGGAGAATATTTGGACCGAAGAGAGATGAAGTGACAGGAGGTTGCAGAAAACTGCACAATGAGGAGCTTCATAACTTTTACTCTTCTCCACGTATAATTAGAATGATCAAGTCAAGGAGGATGAGGTGGACAGGGCATGCAGCACGAATGGGGAGAAGAGAAATGCATATAGGATATTGGTGGTAAAGCCAGAGGGAAAGAGACCACCGGGAAGACCAAGGCATAGGTGGTTGGACAATATTAAAATGATCTTAAGAGGACACAATGGGATGGTGTGGATTGGATTGATCAGGCTCAGGATAGTGACCAGAGGAGGGCTCTCGTAAACATGGTAATGAACTTTCAGGTTTCATAAAATGCAGGCAAGTTCTTGAGTAGCTGCCAAGTTGGCGGCTTTACAAGAAGGGCTCAGTTCCATGAGTGAGTGAGTGAGGGTAGGGTGAGACTGAGTCTATTAGGTGCATCAGGTAATACTGGGTCGATCGTACCTGTCCCAGGTAATGAAAACGATAAATGAGTTTGGAGCAGTTGGTGGAATGAGAAACAGCAGAGGAAACAGAATTTTTACTCCTTATTCATTGTCTCACATGCAAAGTTGTGTTAAAATTTTAAAATTTGCCTTTTTTTAATTTTAAAATTATTTCTCACATCACTGGTGCACTGCATGTTTCAACTCATATGGTCATCAAGTGTTTCAAAAGTTGTTGAGAACTGCTGCACTTCCACACACATATATATATACAGTTCCAAAGTATACCCTCGTTTATGCGCCCAGATGTTGTACGTTTATATTGCTGTGTGTAGCTGGGTGCATAACTGAGATTATACTTCAGAACTGTGTACACCGATGAAAGTGCATCAGTTTTCAACAGCAATTTTCGAACCACCTGATGATGACCATGTCGGTTGAAACATGCAGTGAACTAGTGATGTGAAAAATAACTTGCATTTTATGATCTTAACGCAAGTTTGCGCGAGATGATGCATAAGAAGTGAAAATAAGTGACATATAACAGGATGCTGCAGAACAACATTATGAAACAGAAGTAACTGAAGACAACTTTCCCCAGTACCACTTTGTCCATCAAATCCCATGTGACCTGGCTTGGACAGAAACTGGATTGCCATGGTGGAAAGCTGGTGACTAGATACTTGAAGTGTGGTGTGGGCAATTTTCTCCTTAGTGTAATGTTGGATGATTTCTGTGTATTTTTATGCACAAGTTACAAAATGCTGCAAGAAATACTGTGTGTTCAACACTTTGCAAAATTATAGTTGTGATTTCCTTGAAAATATGGAAATATGTAAGAGCTCACAAAAATCAGTTTTGGAGTCTGGTATGTATGTTGCTGATAGTTAAGATAATGCCAAATTGCATTCACCTGTCTGTTCATGTGCTGATTGTGCTATATCCAGCCAGCTTATTATACGTACATTATGTTCTGATGGCCGCGCCACAGCTCAAGCGGTTAGTCGCTGGCTTCCCACTATGGCGGCCCGGGTTCGATCCCAGGTCTGGTCAAGTGGGATTTGTGGTGGACAAAGTGGTGCTGGGGCAGGTTTTCTCACAGTACTTCGGATTCCCCTGCCAATCTTAATTCCACCAATTGCTCCACACTGGTCAAGTGGGATTTGTGGTGGACAAAGTGGTGCTGGGGCAGGTTTTCTCTGAGTACTTCAGTCTCCCCTGCCAATCTTCATTCCACCAATTGCTCCACAATCACCCTCACCTATTATCATTTTGGGCTGGTACAATAGGCCAGAAGTGGCCGCAGTGCAAGGGACTTAGGCCACCCCACTAGCAATAAAAGAAAATAATTATGTTTCGATTATTTTCCATGAAAATGGCGGATGATAACATAACTTTTAAGATGAGACTAAACTCAGCATATGAGTATTCAAAGTTACTAGTAGCATTTACTTCACTTTAAAGGAGAGACAAAGTTGTCGATTTCATTGTACAGTGCAACAGATGCTGTAATATGAAACTTACCTCTGCAGTGTAAGTGCAGCTCATCACGGGTAAAACCCTCTGGGCATTTGTCACTGTCAAACTTCTTTCCAATTACAGTGGACATTATGTATGTCATCTCTTGTAGCTCAGGATTGTAGTCTACATCAATATCTCGTGCAGAGAGCTTCTCCACAAGGTATCTAATGACATGAAACAATAAATTAAATTGGATGTACTTGATGTCCCATAGAGTTGTCATTTTAAAACAGAATTAAGATTTAATTTAAAATTATATTCAATAATATAATATACCACGGACAATAAGAAATGCTGATGATAGAAGAAGGCTGGTACCAGCAAAACTGTATTTCATGAGCAGGGTTGGAGCAGGAAGACGCCCTTTCAGGGCATAAAAAGTGTGAAGAAATTATGAAAGAACCACAAGTTCCACAAGTAACAGTATTTATAGAACAATCCAGAATAAACTGGAAAGGCCATGATGGAGAACGGGCTCTAACAACACTAAGAAAAGACCTTAAAATATCAACAAAAAGGAAAAATAAGTTAGGAAAACCTTTTAAATGATGGAAGGATTCTATGCTGTAATATCTGTAAGTGGTCTCAGTAGAATTCATATTGAAAAGGATTATGATGATAATGACAAAATTAATAATGCTAAAATTATCTCAAGAAAGTGTGCAGAAATATGTACACCTCCTTCTGCTGTCAGTAAAATAATGCAGAAACATTATATCATGTTTTATAATTGTGCATCTTATTTCAAACTGGTCATTCTGTACATGGAGAATAAAGGCCACATTCCTTCATGAGGAGAACAAAATACATATTAGCTTCATAAATAAAATTAATTTAAATTTATGTGCAGTTCTACTGTTAAACAAGAACAAACTGTGCTTCATATGACTGATGCTGAGGCAATCTGGAGCTTGGACCCAGGTGGGCGCAGGTCTCTTGCCATTGGTTTCAAATGTGAAACATGAAAACATCTGACTACATTACATGGTACTGCCTTCACTCATACATACATGGATCTGTAACCAATAACTTACTTCTTAATGGTGATTCACAAGCAAGGATGGAGCTCTCTTCCTGTGTAACGGATGATATACAGCACCCACTGAGTAGCTCATCAACAATATTTGTTGCATACATTTCCTGTCATGTTTATTTCAGTTCACAGTTTTAATTCTCATCAAACCACAACTCCAACTAACTAGAATTACTGGGTTTTTGGACTTTTCCGTTGTCTGGTATTCTAGAAACTAGAAAACCCAAGTTTTCAGAAACTGGCTCTGTTTCTGTCCTCAGGTGGCTCCCACCCCCTCACCTGAGGATGGAAACAGATGCTGTTCCCAAAACACTGTTTTCCAGTTCTTAGAATACCAGACAAAGGACAAAGTCTGAAGACCCAGTAATTCTAAGTGTTATACACCCTTTAGGACCTACTTCCAACTAACTGACTGACTGAATGCCCAACCAACTAACCGACGGACTGACTACTGACCAACCAACCAACCAACCAACTAACTTCATTGAGATGAGTCCTTCTTGAAAAGCCACCAGTTACTCAGCTACTCAAGAATTTTCCAACATTTTATGGAACATGAAAGTTCATTACCATGTTCACAAGAGCCCTCCAGTGGTCCCTGTTCTCAGCTAGATCACTCCAGTCCATATCACCCAATTCTATCTTCCTAAGATCTACTTTAATATTATCATCCTACCAACATCTAGGTCTTTATAGTTATCTCTTTCCTTCTGACTTTTCCAACAAATATCCTATATGCATTCCTCTTCTCCCCTATGTATTCCACATGCCCTGTCCATCTCATCCTCCTTGACTTGATAATTCCAATTATACTTGGCAAAGAGTACAAGTTATGGAGCTTTTCACAATGCAGTTATCTTCAACTTCCTGCCACTTCATCTCTCTCTGGTCCAAATATTCTCCTCAGCACCATCTTCTCAAACACCCTCAGTATGTATTCCTCATTTAATATCAGAGATGAAGTTTCACACCCATAAGAACCTTATCAAACCATTACAAACATAAAACAGAGAAACACATAAAGCTCAGATTGTGGTCTTCTGGACTGTGACATCATGTAGTACTGTAACTGAACATCAATGTTTAAGAGGAACATGTTGCTTCCATCTTCAGGGTCAAAGTGAGTGTGATGAGATGTGGTCACATTATAGGTGCAAGTTTCAGTAAAAATGGTCAGTAAATCCACCAGAGGGGGTAAGAAGATGCAACTGGGTGAATGAACAGGAAATGCAAGTGCTAAATCTTGTCTCTGCACCCTGATGCACCATACTGAATTCAACCTGAACATGGAGGCCATATGTTCCTCTAAATCACTGATAGTCATCTTCAGTTCTACACTCTATCATAAACAAAAGACCACGAGCTGAACACTTACAGCTGTGAAAATGTGCAAAGCTGGCTGGTCCAGGAAAATTAAAACTGTAAATGTAGGTTTTACCAAATTTCACGAAGTTTGTTCAAAAGTTTGGTCTTCTGAGTACCATAAATACACCAGCAAAAATGTTGCAGTTGATATTATCTGCAATTAATATCTATACTCACTTTTATCAAGTAATTTAATTACTAAATTTCATCAGAATCTGCAATGAACCTATTATGGTGATTTGCCATGTCATTATGGAGCAAAAATCTAACATTTTTGACATCATCATGTCCACATCATTGAATTGAATTGAATTGTATTTATTTACATTCTATAAATCCTAAGCAGGTTAGTACCTTTGGATACAGAACAAGTCAAAAGATTACATACATAAGTACAGGCAATTTTAGCTTAAAAATTAATATAACTTAATTTTACATCATTCTCTATTTACATTGAAGTATTCATCTAAAGAGTAGAAGGAATGAGCATGTAGATAATTCTTTAACTCTGATTTAAACTTTTTAGTATCATTGCCCAAGTTTTTAATACTTTGTGGCAGATTGTTGAACACTTTTATGCCAGTAAAGTAGACTCCTTTTTGATATACTGATAAAGTTGATGAGGGTAGGTGGAAGTTATATTTTTGTCTAGTATTCATGTTATAGACATCAGAATTTAATTTGAATTTATCTTTGTTGTAAACAACAAATAAGAGAAGCGATAATATGTATTGCGATTGAAGAGGTAGAATTTTTAATTTCTTAAATAATTCTCTACATGAATCTCTACTTCTACATCCTGTAATGATTCTAATTATATTCTTTTGTATTTTAAAAATTATTACACTATGTGAAGAGTTCCCCCAAAATATTAATCCATAGTTCATAATAGAATGAAAGTAGGCATGGTAAACCATCTTCAATGTTTCCTGTGACATAAAAGGCTTAATTGATCTCATCGCATAGCAAGCTGCATTTAATTTAGGTATAATTTGTTCAATATGTATTTTCCAAGACAGTGTACTGTCTACATGTATTCCAAGGAATTTTGTATCAAGTACTTTACAGATTAATTTGTTGGCATAACTGATGTCCAGATCAATTTGGTGGTTGTTTTTAGTTGTGAATGATATGTAATGGGTTTTATCAAAATTTAATGAGAGTAAATTGGCTTCGAACCATCTGTTTAAGGCTTCAAATACAATATTTATGTCATTTTTAAAGTTTTCAAATTTAGAGTTCTTAAATATTATACTAGTGTCATCTGCATATAGAATTGGTTTAGATTTATTGTTGATGGTTTTAGATAGATCATTTATGTAGAGAAGAAAAAGTAAGGGACCTAAAATTGATCCTTGTGGAACACCGTGCTTTATAATTCCCCAGTTTGAAAATGCATTATGACTGGAGTTTTTATTATTTATTTCAACTCTTTGATACCTGTTTTTGAGGTATGATTTGATCCATTCATTAGCTTTGCCAGTTATTCCATAGAAATTTAATTTCGATAGTAAGATATCATGATTAACACAATCGAAAGCTTTTGCTAGATCACAGAAAATCCCTCCCACAATTAATCTGTCATTGAGAGCACTTAAAATATCGTTAGTTAGTTCATAGGTTGCTTTTTCTGTTGTTAGGTCTTTCCTAAATCCAAATTGCTCTTTGACTAATATGTTGTTAGAATTTAAGTGTTCAAGTAGTCTATTATACATAACTTTTTCAAAGACTTTTGAGAATGAAGTCAATATGGATATTGGTCTGTAATTAGAGATGCATTTTCTCTCTCCTTTTTTAAAAAGTGGTTTCATTACAGCGTATTTTAAGCGTTGAGGAAAAGTACCTGATGATAAAGATTTATTACATAGATGATTCAAGGGTGAACTGATGTAAACAGAGCTTGCTTTAAGTAATTTGGTAGAGATTTCATCATATCCATGTGAATTTTTGGGCTTAAGGGATTTAATAATGTTTTCAATTTCCTTCCTTGTTGAGAATTTGAGATTGATATTTGGAAATGAATTGTTAAAGGCACGAGACAGATAGTATATTGGATTATTATTATTTTTATTATTATTATTGGAATATGTTTTTTCAGCTAATGAAAGGAAATATTCATTAAATGCACTTGCGATAGCTTGTGGATTGTTAGTGGACTTCCCTTCAATATTCAAACTTTGTACGTCTTGAAGAAAGTCGTCTTCTGGGTTTAGGCACCGTGTATTCTTCGTTTTGGCCAACGTTTCGGAGGAATGTAGCGCCCCCATCTTCAGAGCAGTTGAATGGCTTGGAATGCATTCCAAGCCAAGAATACACAGTGCCTAAACCCAGAAGACGACTTTCTTCATTGTCATCGCCGTGAAAACCTCAAAACTTTGTACGTCTTCATTAACAGATTTCTTTCCTGATTCAACGTTCACAATATCCCAGGTGGTTTTAATTTTATTGTTTGATTTTAGAATTTGGCTGTTATAGTTATTCTGTTTGGCTTCTTTAATGACTTTTGACAAAATTTTACAGTACATTTTGTAGTGACTTTTTAGTCTTGGATCATTACTGTCCCTACTGGCCAAATATAGTTGTCTTTTGTGTTTACATGAAGTTTTTATTCCAATTGTTATCCAGGTGGATTTGTTTTTATTTTCATTTTTGACTATTTTTAAGGGAAAGCTTGAATAAAAGATCCTCAAGTATGTGTTCAGAAAGCAATTAAATTTAGAATCAATATTATTGCTGTCAAATACATTGTCCCATGATTCATTACTTAATTTTGTGACAAAATCTGCCATCGTATGCTTGTTGATTTTCCTTACTGTTTGATATTGTTGATTACTGGGCTGAAGGTCAATATTATTTATTTCTATGAGTTGAGCATCATGATCGGATAAGCCATTTATAAAGGGTCCTACAGTATAGTCTCTTAATTTTGAGTTATCAATGAATATATTATCTATCGCTGAACTAGAATTATTTTGAACTCTTGTGGGAAAGTTAACAGTACTGGAGAGATTGTAAGATGATAACAAAGAGTCTAAATTTAGTTTCCTATTACTGTCGATGAGATAGTTTATATTTATATCACCACAAATTATAAATTCAACTTTTGAACTATGCAGTACATTTAGGATGGTTTCTAATCTATTTATAAAGTGATCGAAGTTTCCAGATGGGGCTCTATATAAAGTCAGTATACAAATATTAGAAAAAGGAGAGTCTAACTTTAGAGCACATGCTTCCAGATCCTGGGCTTTGCAATAATCTTCTAAATTTATTTTAGTAAATTTTAGGTTTTCATGTACAAAAATACTCACTCCTCCTTTCTCCAGTGTTTTCCTACAGTATCTAGCACCTAAATTATAATTTTCTAAGTGAAGATGTTCTAATTCCAGCTGTTTCATGTGATGTTCAGTAAGGCACAGTATGTGTGGAAGATTTGAATTCATGGAGCTTATTAGTTCATTTGTTTTGTTTCTCAATCCTCTTATATTCTGATGGAATATTCTTAGTACTTTATTATTCACTGAATTTAGTAGACTGCAATTACCTTTTCCGATTTCTATTGGTTCACTTACATTATTGTCTGAAAGATTAGTTTCTTTTGCAATTTCTTTTACTTGATAAACTTTACTTGCACTCTTTATCCTAAAAATGATTCTGAACACCCATGACAACTGGAATGTGTCTGCCTTTAATGCTCTCTGCAATGAGTCGCGTCAGCTTTTCCTTGCCTCGAGGATTAAGATGCAAACCATGGACAGTATGTTCGCTCCTCAATATTGAAGAGACATCAATCGCATCAAAGTGGGCCGTGCCGACCTCCACAAGCGAACGCTCAAGCAGAAGATTAATCTCCATTACACACCTGTTAATCCATTCATCAAGGACTGACAGCGATTTCTATTCCACATTGAGAAATGTGAAAATTCAGTCACACCAGGTCATAATGAAAGCTTAAAGAGCCTATATATTACAGAACTATATGATCGACCTAATCGGCCAGAAACCTTGGAAGTGGAACCCGAAGAAGAAGTAGATACAGACGAGAAAGGATCATATATTTTACAAAGTGAGGTGGAAAAAGCTATCAAGGACATGAGGAATGGAAAGGCTCTACAGGAGATGATGATGTACCTGGAGACGTGCTTAATTTACTGGGAGAAGGTGGTTTGAAAACACCGACAAAACTAATAAACACCATATATGAAACTGGGGAGTAGCCCAAGGACTTTACAGAAGTGACAATGATTGCCTTAAAGAAAAAGACAAAAGCTACAAAATGCAGCGACCATCAGACAATAAGCCTTATTGCACATACAGCAAAGATACTTAAAAGAAGAATCGAAAGAAAAATAGAGGATATACTTGGAGATGATCAGTTTGGATTTAGAAGAGGAAAAGGAACCAGGGTTGCAATTGGGATGATGAGAATTATAGCAGAACGAACTTTGGAGATAGATGAAGAACTGTGTGCTTGCTTTATAGACTGGCAGAAGGCATTTGACCATGTAAATT
>NW_019726304.1:60685-79244 GCF_002891405.2 Cryptotermes secundus
TGGCATGGAAATGAATGTGGAGAAAACAAAAGTAATGAAAATTTCGAGACAACCAACCCCAGTCACAATAAAGATAGACCAAAAACAACTGGAGAATGTGAAATGTTTTAAATATTTGGGTAGCTTGTTAACAGATGATGGAAGGTGTACTTGTGAAAGTAAATCCAGGATTGCCATGGCAAAAGCTGCATTTAGCAAGAAGAAGAATCTTTTTACCAGCAAATTGGACTTAAATTTGAGGAAGAAACTAGTGAAATGTTACGTTTGGAGCATAGCTCTGTTATGGGGCTGAAACATGGACACTTAGGGCAGTAGATCAGAAACATCTGGAAAGTTTTGAAATGTGGTGTTGGAGAAGGATGGAGAAGATCAGTTGGACCGATTATGTGAGAAATGAAGGAGTGTTATTTAGAGTAAGTGAGCAGAGGAATATCCTACACAAAATAAGAAAACGGAAGGCTAATTGGATTGGTCATATCTTACGCGGTAACTGCCTTCTAAAAGAAGTTGTTGAAGGAGAGATAGAAGGGCAGATAGAAGTGACCAGAAGACGAGGAAGACGATGTAAGAAGATGCTGGATGACCTTGGGGACAGAAGATGATATTTTCATTTGAAGGAGATAGCTCTAGATCGCTTTAAGTGGAGGAATTGTTTTGGAAGAGACTGTGGACCTGTCATCTTGACAGATTACAGATGAATGAATGAATATTAATAGAAATCTGTTTCCTTGAACACAAAGGCTTCATGTAAAATTAGAGTCTAAGATGTTTTAATCTGCATAAATAAATTTTTATTACTTATTTTAGAAATATATTCAACACTGAACTTCATTAAAAGCCACTCATGTAAAACTGTAATGTGACATGAGTGCACACAGAAAGACTGACAGAGATAAACCCATTTATATGTTCATCTATATCAAATAAAGAATGATGAACAGAAAAGACTTGGATTTCTTGATTAACATTAATACCTGCTCATTCTGTTATTCTTCAAGGACACTGAGCAGCAAATAGTACCTTGTAGACATAGTACACAATCCATGCCTTGTATGATACATGACAGTCAGTGGGGTGGCACAGTGCCATTTAAGGTTCCCAGATACCCTGTTTTCCCCGGATTCTTCCGTTTTTTCACCAAAATTTTGTTCCTCCGTTTATTGTTTACCCAGAGTGGATAATTCTCCGTTTTTTTATTTAAGCCCATTGCGAATTATATTTCATGGGTTAAATATTATCATAAAATTCCTGTAATCCTTGGAAAATAATATTGTTATAGTTTCTTTCATTATGTTGCATTTCGTGAATGTTGGCAACACTTGAGGTTCTAAACCAAAGCAGAGGTTGTTGGTGATAGTGATCTGTTCAATCTTCGCTAGAAAGTCAGTGTCAAGTTAGCAAAAATGTTTGAGGGCGAAGAAGATCCATCAAAGACTTCTCAACGGAAGAAGTTGAAATATCAGGCCAAACATAATCAAATATATCTTAAGAAATGGGAAGATATGTTTTCATGGGTTAAGCCAGGACCAGATGAGAACCGGGCATATTGTACGTTGTGTAGGAAGGATTTTAGTACTTCGCACGGTGGACAAAGTGGCCTGAGGCAACATGCACAATACAAGGGGCATAAAATTAAGGAAAGATGTAATTCTGGAAGTTCAAATAAACTTTCGAAATACTTTGTTAATTTAAAGAATAAAGAAGAATATGACAACAGCACCACGTGCGAACTTGGTTTAGTGTATCATGCAGTGAAACACAACTTAAGTTATTCCAGTCTGGACTGCGGAAATAAACTTGTGTCCCATATTTTCAGTGATTCCGCGATTGCTTCCAAACTTTCATGTGGACGCACTAAAGTGGAAATGATAGTGAAGTATGTTCTTGCTCCTAAAAGCGTAAATGACTTTGTGTCTATTTTAAGAAGGCCAGAAAATACTTCAAATTTTTTTTCGTTGGCTACCGATGCATCAAACAGAAGCAATTGAAAAATGTTCCCTGTCTGCATGCGGTACTTCGACCCATTAAAGGGAGTGCAGAATAAACTTCTAGATTTTGTTGAAAGTGCTGAGGAAACGTCTATGGCAATTACTGGTTTGGTGCTGCAGAGCTTACAGAAGCAAAACCTGGATGTAAATTATGTGTCTTCTTATTGTGCAGACAATGCCAATGTGAACTGTGGAAAAACACATTCCGTATATCAATTGCTGCGAAGTAAAAACCCAAATTTACTGAAAGCTAATTGCTCTAATCATGTCATTCATAACACAATTAAGTTTGCAAGTGACAGATTAGATGTTGATGTTGAAAGTGTAGTCTTAAAGATATATAATCACTTCTCTGTCTCTGCCAAAAGAAGAGAAGAGTTAAAATCATTCTTTGAATTTCTGAATTTGGAGTGGACTGAGATTTTGAGGCATGTTCCAACTAGGTGGCTGTCATTAACACCAGCCATTTCTCGACTGCTTCAGAACTGGGAAGCAATGAAAAGTTACTTCAATAATATTCCCAACTGTCCAAAATTATTATCTAACATTTTCATGAAAGATGACCCAGAGGAAGCTGTGTTGCCTGAAATCTACTTTAATTTCTTAAGTAATATTGGAAGTCAGATGGAAATGGTAGATAAAACACTGGAAAGGTCTGACTTAAGTGCACTAGAGACTTACAAACAAATGAAACTTCTCAGTTCTAAAATCCAGCAGAGAAGGAAAGACAACTTTTTTGGTAGCAAAGCAAAAGAACTCATGAATCGATTGTCTATGCCATTACAGAAAAAGGTTACTGAAGACCTGAACAGCTTTTATAGCAATATGCTTCAGTATCTGCAAAAAAGATATGATGTTACAGATGACAATCCCTACGCATCCCTTGCAGCATTTTCTCTACAGGAAGGGATTGAGTTCGAAGATTTTGAAAAAGCCATAGAAGTGTTTCAGCTAAGTGAAAATGTTTGCATTGATGACCTGTACGAGGAGTTCAGCAGCCATCGAGATTACCTCTGCAACAGTGTGAACCGATATGGTGATTATGTAGCAAATTGGCTTACATTTTTTTCTTCAGTACCTGAGCATGATGTACCAAATATTTCCAAAGTGGTAGGATTTTTGTTTAGCATCCCTGGCTCAAATGCTTTTGTGGAGCGAATCTTTTCATTCATGAAAAGTAAGTGGAGTGACACAAGAAACAGATGCTCAACAGATTTAATCAAGGCAGAACTCCAGGTGACAGTGAACTATGAAAGCAAGTCCTGTTCAGAATTTTATAAATTTTCAAAGCATCATGTTCAATTATTAAAAAGTGCTATGAGTTCAGTGAAATACAATTAACAGAATCTGATCGACCGGCCCTTGAAAGTTATAAATATGTAGTATTTAATATTTGTGTGTTCTACAAATGTGTGCTAGGTAATATTTTGTGCATTCTATAAATATGTAATAGGGCTACATAATATTTGTTTTGTTCTATAAATGTGTAGTAGGCCTATGTAATACAGATGTGTAGTAGAAGTTTGTAAGTTATGTATGAGTAGTATGTTGATTATGTATATTTTATAGCCTATTAGTTGTGAAAAATGTCGTTATAAACAAGCAACAACACATCACTCCTTTTTTTATTTTACAAAATCTGGCAACCCTAGTGCCATTATACTGGTGTGGGTTTGTATGTGTTAGTCTTGTGAAAAGATGTCTGAGTAGCAGGGTTTCTCTCTGACTAAGCCAACATTTGTTCACCCCAGCCTGAAGACTGTCTTCTGTAGGAACCAGGGTACAACATAGTGTGACATGTAGACCCATTGTCAAGTAATAGCTGTGTAAACAGGTGAAACTTCAATAGCCGTTGTTAGGGAACAGCTCTGTGGACATGTTTCCCCAGGAACAAGAGAACATGCAGTAATGGAAGACAAGTTTGTGGTCTGTGTCAGGGCTATATAACGATGACTAGTAGTTCAGTTGTGAGAAGTCAGTCGAGTGGGAGTTTGATGACTCCCAGAACAATCAGATAGTAAAATGTGGTCATGAGTACTGTGGGACTTGGAACCACAAATCATTGTTGTGGTGAGGACCAGAAGCAATTTTGCAGTCAGTCAATCATTTGGTTGTGAGAAGCGAGAAGCTGGTAGCTGTGGCTGGGTAAAGTTTGGGAACCCAGAGGAAGGGAAATGGCCACCACTGGAAGCCGCTACCAAGCAACGGTTTTTGAAGACAGGAGATTTTATGTGTGCTATAGCTACAGTGATCTTTGGAGTGTGTAACTCAGTGAGACATTTGTAGTTACGTTCTGTAAGTGACCAACAAATCCGATTACCAATCCAAACCTGGTCTATAGCCACACTCATCACATGACAATCCCATAAATAGGCAAAGTTATGGATGAAAAATCCTTGGCATGTCTGAATATCCCACTGGTGTATGAACATTAGAAGTATGGTGAAAAGACAATCCTGTAAATTTCCAATGATAATGTAACAGTCTATGTCACTAACTGAAGATGACACACCTCCATTCCCATACTAGACAGACAAGCAAAAACTCTGTGACCTTTAGTCCTCAAGCGAACTATACCAACCAAGTTCTTTAGTAACAAATTTGCCTAGAAATAAGGATAATAGCATAAACAATTTTAATATTGCATAATTTTATGTATAGTGATGTAAGACTGTTTTTTTGATATAAATTTAACACATGTTTTTTATCTGTCTTAATGATTATAAACTGTACATATATATTTATATTTGTATTGTACTATATTAACTATGTGACTGGTTCTATATCTATGTATATGGATTTATGGAATATACAATGAATGAATGAATAAATGAAAAGTGACTGCTGCTTGTCATGAAGTGAGTGCCAACTTTTGCGGATAGAAGTTGTCTCATGGTCAGCACAATGGACTCCCATGGCTGTTAATCTCAGTTTTCTAGACCAGAAACGCTACTTTTCCATTCAAATAGTTCCTTATTTATCCTCATGAGGCTGGGTGGACCCTGTTCCAGACCCACTACTTCTCACAAAATCTGGAAGTGCCGTGATTCGAACCCAGGACCTCTGGATCTGTAGGCAGAAACTCTGACCACTAGACCACAGAGGCAGACATTCCCAGAGTAGTAAGTGCATATAATTAAAAATGTCTGTATGGTATGGCAGATATTAATACGTGTAGATATGAAGTAAGAATTGTGTTCAAGGGAACTGTTAAATTAACATCACCATAGTTAATTGCCACCATTATGAGATTTGACGTTCTTGAAATGGAGACCATGAAAATGCTGTCTTTTATGATGTGATGACATGCAGATAGTTACCGATGTTTCAGGGGAATGCACTACATCCATCTACAATGCAGAGGAGGAAGCCTGGAGTCAGCACATTTTCTAGACATGTTACAAGACTATAAGGCAACACATCTCAGAAGAAAGTAACCATAAGTGACATCAGTATACGCGAAATCTTAGCGTGTTCAAGGAGACCAAAACCTCTGACTGAATCAGAAGTATTCTCAGATGGATGAGAGATGTGATAGCTGTGCTGAGGTACTTACGGCATTGTTCCCTGCAGGGTGTCATAAGACACTGTGTTGTTCCATGTATATGGAAGTTTATGTCCATTAACACTCAGTGCATTGGTAGATGAAGCATACAAAGAATTGGGACTCGTCTGGACATAATCCTCTGAAAGCAACACGAATTTCATATTACCATGCAACTATGTTTTTAACATCTATCTGACGCTTTCATAATTAATCCATGATTTACAATAACAATTATTTGTAAATATTCTTTGAGTATTTCTGTAAAAAAAATTTTCTGTGAGCACACTACCACAGTATTGCTGAGTAAACCTGGTGTTGGAGCAGCTAAGGAACCATGAAAATATCAACTACTTTTGGTATTACAAAGTAAATTGCCAATAAGAGCAAAATCTTGGCTGAATAATGAATATTGAACAGCTCAGTGCACTTAAATACCTGGGAAACAGTTTAAATGTTAAAACAAAATCATCTTAACCAAATTTTTACTTGAAAATAATCTATTTCCAAATGTGTGTGGCACAATGAAATAAACATTGTACAGCCACAAGAGAGACAATTATTTGAGACAACAGTAATTGCATCAAGTGTATCCAGCATAATAAAAAATATATAAATACATTTTTACATGCTTGGCCAACATTGGCTATCATCAGAAGGTTCCCCAACATTACAGGGAAATACTTAACATGTTGTTATATACTATATATATATTTGTCCATGAATTTTTATCATTAAAAATTAAGATTAGGTTGAGATATTGTGTAGTTAGATCAAGTTTTCTGTTAAAATTAATATATTAATATCATTTAGATTTCTTAAAAACTAGCTGTAAAATGTGGGATTGCTGGTGTTTCCTCTTCCATTGTTGGTATGTAGAGAATTCTATACTCATCTGTGGGATGTAATGCATATGCTCAGTGAATGCTGTTGTGGCGTGCAAAGGATGCACGTTATGCAGCTAGTATTTTAACCATTTTGAATGATAATAACATATTAATTTTAACAACAAACTTGATGTAACTATACAGAATGGTTCATGACTTTAGGGCATAACTGCAGGAGGCGATTTCCTAGGTCTTTGTGATCAAAAAAGTTCATATAAACATGTGTCCGATTTTGGATGGTTACGGAGTTATGACCGTCTTTTCATTCCCGTACACACCCTCATGTGAACCGCGTCTATTATCTGGCAGGTCGCTATTTTTAGCCAGCTACAGAGAGAGCGTTCTCGTTATCTCGACACTTGAGAGGTACCTAAGGCATGGTGGGTTGGTATGTAAGGACATGGCTAGTGTGGTGTTCAGAACAGTTCCAATCTCAGTGCGTCTGTCACGTTCACGATGCCATTTACATTTTCATTTGAGGAGTCTGCAGATATGATTTATGTGTACAGGTTTTGTGACGGTAACTCAGTCCTTGCCGTAGCTGAATATCAGCAACGGTTTCCGAATAGTAGAATACCGAACCGGAGAGTGTTTACTGGAGTTTACCAGGCATTGCGAGATACCGGTAGACTTCCCGGCGTTTGTATTGCAGCAGAGCATGGTGTTAAATGAAGGCGTCAATGAAGAAGGCATTGTTCATATGGTACACCGCAGTCCACATACAAGTATGCGAAGAATTGCCAGCCAGGTCTCCAGACTTAAGCCCACTGGATTATTGTGTGTGGGGATGGAAGAAAGAACTGGTTTACAATGTGAAGGTGGCAACTTGAGATGCTTTGCTCGGTCGCATTCTGGACGCCACTGACCACATAGGAAACAGCCAGCTGAAGCTGTTGCGTGCTACCCGCGCAGTTCACAACTGAGTGGCAGCCTGTGTTGCGGCCGGCGGTGGCATTTTCGAAAATCACCTTTAAGCACCAATCAATTCAAATTAAACGTAATTTCACAAAGTTAACTGTACATTCATACTTTAAATGTATCATGTATTATGCTGGTTTATTATTTTGTTCTGGTAATTGTCAGTAATCGTTATCTTCTATTCTGAGTTTAAAATGGTCATAACTCCGTAACTGTCCAAAATCGGACACATGTTTATATGAACTTTTTTGATCACAAAGACCTTGGAAATCACCTCCTGTAGTTATGCCCTAAAGTCGTGAAACACTCTGTATAGTATCTAAATCAGATCTTAACTTTTCATGGTAATAATCCAGAGGCGTATATATAGATATAGCATGCATGTAAATTATTTCCTTATACACGTAGTGTTGGAGAAATTTCTGATGATGGTTAGTACTGGTAGAAACATGTAAAGGTGTATTCATATAATTTATATTAAACAGGTTACAACTGATGGAATTACAGGTCACTTAAATCTCAAGCAATGAGACAGATCAAGATGTATTTACTATGAAAAGGTGAAGCTACCCCTGTTAACAGGCCATGGAGGCCCATAGGGTTGTGAGATGTCGAGGCTCCCACATCTTCTAGACAATCAGCTCACAGATTGTGGTGAGGTTGTTGGCCTTATGTACTGGCTGGTTGGCCACCCTTTAGCCCCAGGAAGATTCCTGGTACTCATTTCTGCTATAGACTGAGTTGATCCCAGTGCCATAGTGCAGCTGGAAGGATTAGGTCAACTGAAAAATCGAATGACCTCAAAATGGAAGGATGAGTATGGGACAATATGCTGAGGATTTCTGGAAGGAAGGAGCTCAATACAGTGGCTTGATAACTAGATGACTCACACAGAAGTGGAAACATTGATGAAAAAGAGGACAAGAAGAAGAAGATATAATAACATTTATCTTCTGTTTCCAACATAATGCAAACTCAATATACAAAGGAAAAAGACTTTGCATACACACCTTCAAATGGTTCTATGTATACAGATGCTTCTGGCTGCACCAGAGGTACTTCTCCGTTAACTTCGATGTCCACTTGAAGCGTTCCAACTTCATCGATGCCTCGGCCAACATGAGTAACAACCAGTTCCTCCCCTAAACATAAGTAATACTTTTATCAGTTATATTTTAACAAATTAAACCGTGCAACTTTTACTAATGAAGTACTTTATATAGCTGATTTTCTCATCGGCCATGTTTTTTCTTAGCCTACTTTCCTTATTTAAAAAAAATTATAGTAGGCTCATGCGATCTCCACGCTGTCTGTGTGTCTGCGAATTCCCCCCCCCCAGCTTATAATTTTCGAATGCCTAAACCAGTTTTTATGAAAACAAGTATGTATATCATGGCACCTGTACCTATCTTAATGGCATACTTCATAAATCCTTCCTATCATTCTCTGCCCCCGTCTCTCCTATCGCTGCTAGGCAACAGTTCTCTAAACAAGTTCCTGGAGTAAAGAATACATGCAACAATAGAAGAATCATTGGACGCATGCATCTGTGGGTCTGTTTGTGTATCCCCCTTATCACTGTTTGGTAACAACTTGGTAAAGACGTTCCCACAGCAAAGAAGAATTTTTGGAGGCATCATTTTCTATGCTGTCCATGTTGTATCAAAGAAAGCAAGCTATTAGTTCTTCCCATAACCTATTTCTCATATTTTTAATTCTTTTTAATATATTCTACAATGGCATATCATCATGTAAACACAATTCATACTTTACTAATTAACTACCAACTCAAGAGAACAGATTCCTTCTTGAGAAGCTAATAGACAGCTAAGTATACAGAGATACACCTGATGATGACCCAACAGGGGATGAAACATGTAGTGATTAATATTAATGTAAATAACCTTTGTTATTACTTTTACCTGAATTGTGTTAATGGATACAAATATACTGTTATGAGCTAATGGTAAGTTTGAAATTCTCATGGCATTTGGTATCAATATGAGTTTATGATGCCACATGGTTTGGTACACAGGTACAGTCAACTCTCGATTATCCGGGGGCGGATTAACCGGGGCTTTTTTTTTTAAGTTTATATGTTGTTTAATATTCATTCACTTTTGTTTCACATGGTGAGTTGTAACACTATTTTCGCACTAGTGTGAACCGAGCTCTGCATTATTTCGTCCCGTTATGCGAACACAATGTTCTAGGGTGGGGGTGAAAGAATGCAAGAATTTTTGGAAAGTTTCAAGGACAAATACACCGCCCCAGGTTATTTAACGGTACCATCTCAGTGTGAGAGTGCATTGTGAAAGTAAGTATCAGTTTCTTAATATAGATCTTCAAGTGCGTTAGCAAAATGTCGGGGTTTAAAAGGAAGCGTGTTGTGTTAAGTATTCAACAGAAACTTGAAATTATCAATCAGCTGGAAAAAGGAGCTGTAGTTAAACAATTAGCAATGCAATACGGTATTGGAGAACAAACTGTTCGTGATTTGAAAAAACAAAAGAATGAGTTAATTTCCTTTGCTTCGTCTTCTAATTCAAGCGGAATGAAGAAGAGAAAAACCATGAAGAAATCAACATACGATGATCTCGACAAAGCGATGCTGACCTGGTTTAATCAACTAAGGGCACAGGGAACAACAATAACAGGACCAGTTTGTGCTAAACAAGCTAAATATTTTTTCGAAGCACTTGAACTAGAAGGGAGTTTTGACGCTTCTTCCGGTTGGCTAACACGTTTCAAGCAGCGTCATGGAATACGAGAAATCAGTATTCAAGGTGAGAAATTGTCAGGGGACTTGTCAGCATCAGATCAATTTTGCACCAATTTTGATAGTTTTGTGAAAAGTGAAAATCTGCTGCCAGAACAAATCTATAATGCCGATGAAACGGGTCTTTATTGGAAATGCTTGCCAACCAGAACATTGGCATTTCAAAATGAAAGACAGGCTCCAGGTCACAAATCCAGTAAGGAGAGATTGACAGTCTTGTGCTGTTCTAATGCATCAGGAACACACAAACTAATACCAGTAGTTATCGGCAAAGCGAAAAGACCACGCTCTTTTAAAGGAACAGTAGCTTCAAGTCTGCCTATCCATTATTTTAACCAGAAAGTAGCTTGGATGAATAGAGCGATATTTAAAGAATGGTTTGATTTTAAATTCGTGCCTCAAGTTCGTGACCATCTAAAATCCCAAGGCCTACCTGAGAAAGCTGTGCTCCTCATTGACAATGCGCCCTCACATCCTAACGAAAGTCTCCTGAGGTCAGATGATGGAAATATTTTTGTGAAATATTTTCCCGCTAATGTTACCGCACTTATCCAACCAATGGATCAAGGAGTTATCTCAAGTATGAAGAGAATCTACAGATCAAATTTGCTACAAAAGTACATCGATGAAGGCAATGATCTGACGTGTTTCTGGAAGTCCTTTTCAGTATTAGATGCCATATACGAGATTTCAACAGCGTGGGATACAGTAAAGCCATCTGTATTGAAAAATTCATGGAAGAAACTGATGCCTTTCATCACTAATGAAGATGACGAAATCCATGGATTCACTGGATTCAGTGAAAATGAGATAGCCATAAAATTGACAAAAGTGGCTAACCAAGTTCATGGTGGTGAAGAAGTCAACGAGGAAAATATAAGAGAGTGGTTTAACTGTGACTCGTGTGAACCGGGCTTCGAAATGTTAAGCAGTGACGAAATCGTAACTTCAATGGGGGTGCAGCCAGAAGAGCGGGAAGAAAGTGAGAATGAGGAAGAGGTGGACAGTGTTGCCAGTAAGAAAGTATCACATGGTGCTGCGCTTAATCATTTGGAATCCTTACTAGACTATCTTGAGAGTGAAGAGGACAGTTTATTAAGTGACAAGCTAATATTACGTAGGCTTCGTACGGATATCCGTAAAAAGGAAAATGCCGCGAAAAAGCAAAAGACAGTATTAAATTATTTTAAGTGTTAAGTGTGACCGTAAAAAGTGCTGGATGTTGTTGAACAGTGATTGAAATAACTAATTCATACTGAGTGTAATGTAAAGAAAGTATTAAATAGGCCATGAGATGACATAGAAATGAGGATGAATAAATTTAAATACAGGTAGGTCTATAGTATTATGAAGGTATTAAAAGGTAAAAGGTAAAGTTGTTCCTCTG
Organism: Cryptotermes secundus; assembly: GCF_002891405.2. Classification (NCBI taxonomy): domain Eukaryota; kingdom Metazoa; phylum Arthropoda; class Insecta; order Blattodea; family Kalotermitidae; genus Cryptotermes; species Cryptotermes secundus. The sequence continues at coordinate 72,189 of NW_019726304.1, forward strand.
CTCAACGAATTAAGCCCTACGCCATTAAGGCGTGTGGGGGAGTGGATGTATAGATCCAAATTTTCTTGACCTCGGCACTAGTTGGAGGTGAGTGGTCAGCTTCACGCCCCGGCCGCTTTACCCCCGGGGAAAGAGCCCCCGGTACCCATTGGATAGGAGGTTGGATGGACCCCAGAGCCGGTCTGGACGATTTGGAGAAGTTAAAATTCTTGACCCTACCGGGACTCGAACTCCGACCCTTCACAGTCGTCCAGCCCGTATAATAAAATTTGGCTTAACCGGGTTTTCGATTAACCGTGACTTCCATCCCCACCATTAGCCCGGATAATCGAGAGTTGACTGTACAAATATTTTGTAGGAGCCTGTGCCTCCATCTTCAGGGTACTGAAGATGGAGGCAGCTGATTCCTCTGGAACGTTTGTACCATTTTACCAAACTATATAGCATAATGTGCTAGAACACCATTACTGAAAAGCTTATATTAGTTTATGCTTTAAAGTGAATAAATCACTGGATAACAGTGCACTGATCATTCTGTTCTTGGCACATTCGAACAGTTTCTGTGATCAACAACAAATAATTTTTCTACTTCCCATTAATTAGGGTTATGCTGAGATTGAGTCCTGGAAACTCGTGTAGAGAAGGTTTTAAGAAGTTGAGTATTTTGACGGTTCCTAGCCTATATTCATTTCATCAGTAATCTGCCAGACGACAGGTCCACAGTCTCTTCCAAAACAGTTCCTCCACTTAATGCAATCTCAAGCTTTCTCCTTCAATGAAAATATCCTCTTCTGTCCCCAAGGTCATCCAGCATCTTCTTACGTCTTCTGGTTACTTCTATCCGCCCCTCTCTCACATACATGGTATCTCTGTTTTTGCATATATGTATTTTATATTGATGTTTGTTGTTAGAAATTGCATTTTTTTCAGACTAACAATAATATTCATCATATAAACACTAGACAGTTTGGAAAGCTACATGTGTCATCAGTGAGATTATCTTTAATCCAGAGAGGCATGTTATACTCATCCATTATGGTTTATAATAATCTTCCTCAAAATATACAAAGGTTGAATGAAAATGTGATGATTTTTAAATGCATACTGAAAAGTTTGCTTTTTATTCAGTGGATGAATATATTTCTGCTAAGCTTGTATAACATTTAATAACTATATTCCTTGTAATAATGTTATATTTTAGCGTCCTGTTGCACTGATTTAAGTCCATGATTTATTTCACCGTCTTTTAGTGCATACACTTATCTACCTCACTCATTTCTGGGCCTGCAGGCCCAGCAGTATAACACACGCAGTCACAGGAGCAAGACACAACATAAAGCACAATACACACACGATAATAGAAAGAGTGCTCCGACAGAAGAGATTAGAGGTGACCCGAGAAGTGAGATACGACGTAGGAAAAATCCTGAACAATTTTAATATTTTTAATATTTAATATTTATCAGTATATATGATAAATATATATTTTAATTATTTTAATATGAAGACAAGGCATGCAGTGAACTAGTTTAACGTTAATTGAATAAGCACCTGAAGATGGCACTTTTGTGCCAAAACATGTAGTGTGGGAGAAAGGAGTGAGGTAGATAAGTGTATGCACTAAAAGACGGTGAAATAAGTCATGGATATTCCTTGTAATTTTGTTTATGAATGACAATGTAAATTATGGTTATTTGGTGCTTTTGGTTGTGTGCGGTTGTATGCTGTTGACAAGACTGTGTTTCTGCAATCAAGTCTTATTTTGACGAGTTCAATATCCGGTCCGATTCGGACAATGGATCAGCGTATGTGTGTGTGTGTGTGTGTGTATGTATGTATGTACGTAATGTAAGCCAGGCTTTGGGTCAATACTGATATTTCATTTTCATGTTCTTCATTTCTGAACAATTCTGATAAGGAAATTTACATACATATGTTGGTAATATAAATCTGTGCCCCATAATTATTCATTTTATCAACTTATATTGATTTTTACAAATTCTTTCATAAAATCTGAATGACTTGCTTTAAAATGTGGCAAAAAATATCGTTGTAGAAATCAGAGCATTGACGCAGAATTAATGCATGCTCATAGCAACAGACAAAAACAGAGAATAATAGAGGAACTGCTTGAGATGGTGACCTATAGTCAATTAACCCTGAAGTTATAAAAAGGGTACATATAATTGATTCAAGAATTCAGTTAGTTCAATCATTCAGTCATAAGATATTCGGAAGTTGAGTGTTCAGCTGTGGAGTGCTAATCAGCAGACAATGGAAGCTGAAGAAGTGACCGACTCGTAAATCTGAACCAATTCAGTCACAGTGGAAGTGAAGACACTCACAGTCCAGTAAGGAAAGGGGAGAGTCTTAAACAGTCATTGATTGTGAGTTGTTATAATTAACTAATTGTAATAGAAGTGCCAATAAATTGAATCATCCAAACCATAACCTGTCATTATTTGTCATACACACCCCTCATATGTGACAGTACATTATTGCCTCCTCATCTGCTGTCTAAAATTAAAAATTAAAATATGAAAAACTAAAATTTTGCCTCCAGTTTTGAATTTGTGTAAAAATTTGCCACGGACTGGGAGTGTCTGTGAACAGGGCGCTGAGGAGGACACCTGGACCCATGAAGGATGAAATAATGGAAGCCTGGAGAAAACTGCACAGTGAGAGGCCTCCTCACCAAATATTATTGGAATGATCAATTCAAGGAGGATGAGATGGGCACAGTATGTAGCAGACAGGGAGAGGAGTGCATACGTAGTTTCTGATAGGAAAACCTGATGGACAGAAACCACTAGGAAGACCTTAAACATAGAAGAGATTATAATATTAAAACTGATCTTAGAGAAATAGGACAGAGTGGTATGAACTGGATTAATCTGCTTCACGATAGAGGTCAATGACAGGCTCTTGTGAACATGGTACTGAACCTTTGGGTTCTACAACATTCTGGAAATTTCTTGAGTGGCTGAGCACCTGTTGGCTTCTTGAAAAAAACTCAGCTAAGTGGAGTTATACTGTATTGGAAAGTCTAATGGATACTGCAGGATATGTCCTCAGGGAGGAAAAGTGGCAAGAGCTTGAAACTCATCAGTTACCATCTTTTATTACCAAGGTTTAGGATATGTGGCTCATCACCTCCACAGCCCTCATACACTTTTATGGTGTGGTGCTTTAAAACAAAGGAGACTCAACCTTTATTTAGGAATGTACTTTTAGCCCATGCCATAGTTTAGGTAGCTGGTCAATGTGGTCTCACTATGGACGCCCAAATTTAATCCCAGGGCTGTCCATGTGACATTTGTGATAGGCTTTTGGACAGATTTTTCTATGAGCATTTTGAGTTCTCTGTCCATTATTAATCCACCAATGTTCCAGACTTGTCTATCATTCAGGGCTGGTACAGTACGACCATCTGAGGCCACAATACCAAGGGACTTAGCCTCATTCCATTCTCAGATATAAGTAAGTACCTTTAAAAGTATGTGGTAGCATTACATACCCGTAGCGAACTCGATCTGTGAATGTTGTCTAAAATTTCCATTTGTGAGGGAATAGCCATTGTTGGCTTCATCAACTTCATATGCTGTATTCCACGACACTGGAGACAGTAAAAATGTCAAATACGGAAACCAGCCAGCCTATGAGAAAATATGAATTGTATATCTATATAAATATAAATTTGATACCTACAAGGATGTATCATATAACAAGAAGACAGAATATCTGTAATAAATCCTTAAATGTTCAGTTTTAAAATGCTGAAAGTAGCATGTTATCTTAATGGCTAAAAACTGTTGTACTGTAATCCAGTGGATTTGGTTCATGGATGTTTGGATGTACCAAGGTACAGCTCATAGGAATATTCCATGTTCTCATTTAGTGCATAAGTTTGACTTTACCTCAGAGATGGCAGTGAAGCTCAGTTTCTGGTAACATCAGAATGTCTCAGTATGACACTTCTGCCATACTATTGTGTTCTGTGATACATCTTGGTAGCACTGAAATTTTATTGTTTCAATCACGTGTTAATTTTTCCAGAAATAATCCCAGCCCCGACATATTTTTCTCTCCTCAGACACCTCAAAACTGGGTTAAGTTTCTGCCTTACAGTGACAAAAGCAATTTAATTTTATAAAACCTGCAAATGTGATTTCCCTGTTTCTGGATGCACAGCGATATCAAGGAATAAGTACGCATAGCTGTGTATTTACTTAACAGTAATTTAATTATTCTTCTTTGTAATGCATAAAACCTGCTTACATCACAAATATCTTGAATGGAAAAGTGCCTATATTAGAAAATTCTTTATCATCAAGAATATGGCATGAGAATCAAGAGGAAATTACTTCTATTAAAACACTGATCACTTGGTGAATCAGTCACTGTGTAGATGATTGCTGTCTTCTGGGATGTGGTGATGTGTGGCCTGGCAGATCATTACCAAAGTTTGGAAGGAACCTGCTGCCACCATCCTCAGGGCAGAATAGTAAGCTTAGCCACTTAACAATGGCATGGATACCAGGAGAGTCACCAATGTTACTCAATTCAAGAACATAGTTTGGTGACTCACCTGATGATGACTCAGAAAAGATTGAGACATGCAGTGCAATGCCATGCATGATAAACAAATATTGATACATTAGTATCTATTTTGTCTTGGGCCATGCCATAGCTCAAGCGGTTAGTCACTGGCTTCCCACTGCGGTGGTCCGGATTCGATCCCAGGTCTGGTCAAGTGGGATTTGTGGTGGACAAAGTGGAGCTGGGGCAGGTTTTCTCTAAGTACTTCGGTTTTCCCCGCCAATCTTCATTCCACCAATTGCTCCACAATCACCCTCACCTATCATCTGGGGCTGGTACAATAGGCCAGAAGTGGCCACAGTACAAGGAACTTAGTCCCACCCCACTAGCATTAAAAAAAAATTAAAAATCTATTTTGTCTTCATTCTGTAGACATTGTTGGGTAGATGGCCCCATTCTATGCTATTGAATTCTGTATGACTCAAACTTGAGTCGTATGACAGCCAGTATGTTAATATATATATAGATGCTGCTCATAACAAATTATGAAATGATAAAAATGTAGGGGTAAAGATGTCCCTGTGCTTAATTAATTAAGCACCACATCATGGTGATGTGTCAGGGATTGGCAGTATAGCTCTGCCATACTTGACTTTAACACTGGATGGAAGTGAGTGGCCAGCTACATGACCCAGCTGCTTCACCCCCAGGGGAAAAAAGGCCGTTCTTCTTCTTCTTCTATGGCGCAACAGCCTGATGTCGGGCCTTGGCCTCGCTTATCAAGCCCCTCCATTCCTCTCTATCCTGAGCTGCTCTCTTCCAGTTCCTTATGCCCATTAACTTCTTTGCATCTTCTTCCACCACATCAATCCATCTAGTTCTTGGTTTCCCAGCACGTCTCCTACCACCTATTGTACCTGGAGGGCTAGGGTATCTCTTTTAGTCTGGGTCATCACCTTCGACCTGTGTGGCATGGGTGGCCCTACCAGTAGCTATGCTACCACCGGCATAGCTCTCAGGGTCATTTGACCATGCAAGCCCCTCCACTATGTCAAGGTAGAGACACCATCGGGGGTACCCTGGTACCCACCAATTAGAAGGCTGAGTGGGCCCCAGTGTCGGTCTGGATGGTGTGGAATTCAGTAGAAACCTTGATTCTGCAGGTAATCAAACCCTCCCTGTCAAGGCCACAGCCCATCACTATACCAACTGAGCTATCCTGACTCCTAACGAAATAAGAACTTACACAATAATAATAATAAAACTTGGATTTTGATGGCAAACACAGTGGCCCAAATATATTCAGTATATGCTGGCATGTGAAAGCTGCTAACACTAGAAGTTTATCTGTGAACGCAAGACCAGAGCCTGTCCTCTGAATCTATCTCCAACCTCAAGTCCATATGGTCAGGCTTTGGGCTTTGTCCTTAAAAGTAAATATCTAAAAATGTTCTAAGGTTAGGCTCTGGGTCTGGTTGCTTGGTTTCTGATGGTGCATTTTGTCAGAAGTCAGTTTTGCTTTTGACCTCAGCTGGTCAGTGTATCTCATTATCTCAATTTCTATTCAGACACCAGCTGCATGAGTGACCTTACCCAGCTGTCCAGCACACCTCAATTTGGTTGGGTAATTTCAAGTTATTCTCACTTGTGCAGTTGTGTGACTGAACAGAGTAGAGTGCTCTGTGGGTGACCAAAAATGGCACCTAATTTTATCTTCCCTCATCTCTTATCATGAGTGAAAAGTTCTTTTACATGCCATAAATGCACAACATGGGACACCCCTGACTTTACTTCCCATCCAAAGGAAGTTGTGCTATGAATATACATCATGCTTAAAGTTCCATTCTTCTTGGTCATGAACCTTGGGTCCAATAGTGAGCACATTACCACTAGACCATTAGAGCAGGTTCTTCTTTTCACAAATAAACTTCTAATGGTTGACAGCGATAATGTGGCTGACAATATGGCAGTAAAGTTTTAAAGCTATCTGTGCCACCTGTTAGTGTCTTAAGTTCCATAAACACAGTCAAAACTATGCTAACTGGCCAGATGTGTGAATGCATAGACTGTCGGAGTGTTTCCAATGGCTTGGAGCATTTTGTGAATATTTCAATCCTTTTGATGATGTCATGGCCTCAAAATTCTGTTAGTCAAGCTGAAATGCCAGTCAGAAAAGTAAGATTATTGCAATCAAGACAGCCCTATAAAAGGAAGGACCTACCTGCTGTTTAATTATGTCTTTCATGGTAGCTGACACTGCTCGTCGTGGTCCCATGTCTGTTATGTTGGCAGCAATCACATTATCATGTAGGTTCTGCCCATTAAGATTTCCCTTTACATGAAGGGCAGCTACTAGAGGAATATTATCACAGCTCCTAGCCATGCACTTCTCAATCTGAAACATTTTAATTTAAAAAATATTGTGACATGTTGCGCAAAGGAGAACCCCCCCCCCACCAGCAGTGACGCGGCGGGGGAGTCAGCGCCCCCCCCCCCCTCCTCCGCACGGTAATGTAA